>NW_007578382.1:148897-217155 GCF_000690725.1 Stegastes partitus | reverse complement strand
GGGTGGAATCGAGGGTCGGTGACCATCAAAATAAAAGAGAATGAATTTCTTCATCACATCTCTAATGACGTCAACAACTCATTCGTGTTCACTCACCTCTGGCACCTTGTGTCGACACATCAGGAACATGAAGACTAATCCCAGAAGGATTCCTAAACCGATGAACATGAAGGGAACGTTTTCCACAACGTTCTTCACGGCAACAATCTTGTGCAGCTTCTCGGCTGATGCGTCGTCAATGACAACGCTCTGACAACACGGTGAGAAAAAAAAGACGACATCATCAACCAATTACCAAAGAATACATGCCAAATAGTTTATTAGAGTAAAATATAAATGTATTATAACTTCATTTAATTTTCCAAGTTTATGAAAGCAAATGAGGCTGAAAATGTTTTACGAGCAGCTGAAGACCTTCTTTTAAAACTTTAACTGCTTATTCTCACATTTCTAACTGCTACTGAATTTATATCAGTGCGATGAAAAGCATCTGAATGTACGTGGCTGGATTTCCCTTGTTTGATATTTCCAGAAGTTGACTTGAAGTCAATTGTAAAACTTACAAATTAAAATTTACCACTAAATTAAAAAAAATAATAATTCAAACTGAAACATCAGCGCTCTCGTCTGTCCGCTTACATTCTGTCAGTCACATGAACCAGAAAAAACACCAGCGTTAAACTTCAAACACTTGAATTTTCTACCAGACTCTGTAAACCCAACTAAAAAACTAAACAAATCTCAGCTTCTACATTTCCTAAGTTTTGTGGAAAGATAGTAAATACTCAGAGGTGGTTAAATTTCACTTAATTCTAATTGTAAGAGCCTTTTCTCTCCATGTAAACAAGTTAAGTTGTTAGTTTTATTTCCACATCTTATGAGATTAAATCAGTTCCAAGCTAAAGTTAACAATAATGTTATTTTTAAAAGGCAAATTTAAGCGTATTGGGGGAAAAAAGAAGCAATCTATAACTAAACAAACAGGCTAAAAGTATCACTGCCTGATCCAATCAACTCCAAAAGCTAAAAATTTCATTGTTATTATAAAATCTATTTCAATGTGGGACAATTAGTGTAATGCGTGAATGACGGGATTCTGCCACGAGATGAACGAGTGACACAAAGTCGTATATTGCGTCAGATAGACACAACAAGGTCAACACAAATCTTTGCCCTTTGAAAGTGGCATAAATTTGGATTGCTGATTCACGGTCTGCATGTAAACCAGCGCTTCGTGTGTGAATGCCTGAAACAAACACGGTGAAAGCATGATGTGTGCTGTTGTACCTCGTTGAGATAAACCACCGGGAAGACCACCGTCCTCACGTTTCCCGTTTGACTGGAAGAAAAATAAACCGACTCATTGTTTTTCCTGCAAACACAGACTTCTACGCATGCTCCAATGAGCTCATAAATAAACAGAAAAGACACATTCAGACACCAAATTATGTATTTGAAGACAAAATCATGACGCTCAGTGTGTCGAAATGTAGTGCACATAAAGCTTGATAGCGTGCACGATCTAGAAGTGTTTTCTGTCTCAGAGTGTCATGTCTCAGCTTCAGAGGAGGCTTATGTAAGAATGAAAACAGCTGCGTGCGCCCTGTTAACACTCCGACTGTAAAAGAGCCAAAACCTGGCTGATGGAGAGATGAGAGTTTCTATTTGGATTGGGAAGGAGATTTTTGGTCAATAAGAGGCATAAAGAAGTTGTGAGAAAGAATCCTATCAGAAAGAACTGAAGGAGTGGATGATCAGGTGAATCCTCTGCATACTGAATAAAACCCTGTTTGTGGCTTCATAGCAAGTAAAGAATTAACACGTTTACTTTTTAACAATCAAGCAGAGATTTCACGAATAGAGAATTCGATTGGCGAGTATCAGAAAAGCAGCAGTTTGCAAAAATATACATAAAGAAACCAGCAGAGTTTTGGATTAAAGCTCTACGGACTGATAAAACTAAAGTCAGCTTCTAGGAAAACGATGCCACGAGAAAAAAACAAAAGGAACTGCTGAGGATCACCTCATCTGTCATTCATGCTGGTGCTTCTGTTCAGGCTGGATGATGTATGTAGCTAAAAAAAATGGAAGTACAGGAGCATACTGTCTGCTCAGATTCATCCAAAAGCTTTAAACCCCATGACTACTCATTCAGCAGGACAACGATCTAAAACATACGACCAATGAGAGCAGCCAAAGAGCGTTTCAGGTTGAAAAATAAACACCAGACTCCAAAGGACTTCCAGCAAAAACTGAAATATTCACATTTTATTTGTCTTTCCATCTACTTTTAAGCTCCTAAATTTGAGGCGCTGTGTATTTAAAGGGCTGTATTTTCACACAGTTTCCATATTTACATAAACCTACTCAAATTGAAGCCGACACTCTAACGCAGCATCTATTATTTTATATCGGCTTGTGTGTGTAAAAGCATTTGTGTGTCTGGACCCCAGATTATCTCGCTGTTTGTTGCTTTAGATGCCAGGTAGATGTATAACAAGTTAGCCAGGACTGTCCAAAAGTCCACTCAAAGTGATGATGATGGCATTATTTGCTTTGATGTTATCTTACTGGCAACCCTCCCCAGACATGGGCAGTCGTACTGAGCACTATTTCAGCTGGCAGGGAGCAACAAGACACTGATGAAGGCGACGAGCCGGTTACCTGAAGGTGGGAATTTTCTCCACATATACATTAACCTGGAGCCGCTTGGCCGCTTGAAGGACGAATCCTGTCAGCTGTGAAACAGAAAGAAACACATGAGAAACTCACACCTGGCGGCCACTCCTGATGAAGGAACATTTAATTATCATATGGTTAAATATTCAGCACCACACATTATCCTGACACGAAGCGCTTTATGGCGCCAACATTTTCCAGGATTTTTGACTGATTTAAGAGCGAACACACCAACCCGCTGCTCAAACGCCTTTAGATGTGTAGATTCCTCTCCATTACATAACACCATCGGGGAGGCGTCTGATCTGTCCCAAAATCTTTCTGCGGCATGACAACAACTTCAAATATACAGCTAGCGTCATGAAGCGCTAACTTCAGCTAGAAGAAGGACCCTGGAGGCCTAATCTCAGCATCGTTGTGTCAGTCTGTGAAGAGGCAGAGGAACCCAAAACACAACGACACAACATCCTCGCACTGCACTTTGTAGGAACTTAACTGACGACTAACAAGTATTCACAGCATCTTCGGTGTATCCTCGTTCGGCTCACAGCAGGCGTGCGTCTGCGTGCATCGTTACCGTAGGAAAAATAAGCACATCTCCGGAGAGTGCCGAAGCCGTTCAGGGCACCACAACCCTGAGGTTACGAGAGAAGTGAAAGGACTTTGATCGGTCCCAATAATCTCACGCAGTGGCAGAGTTAAGATTACAGTATATTAAGGAGGATAAACTGACAAAACAGTAGCTTGTTCACCGGGTTCAAAGGCTCCTCTTGAACTTTCGATGCCACTGTTTTACATGCAGCTGAAGATAAAGTGTTTGCGGATTAGTGTGAAATGAAAAAGTATGTCAGAGTTCCAGGCTGGATTTCCATCATCGCAATCCATGTCTCATTTTGCTCATCTGACAACTAAAAGATAATATATTCTAAATTACAACACTGCAGTATTCTAAAAATACACTGCACAAAAAAATACTAAGTGAATAAATAGTTTTGATACGAAGCAAGCTCCGCCCAGCTTCAAAGAAAGAGACCGACTCAAAGACTCAGACGTCTGTCTTATATTTAGACTTCACCCGATTTGTTGTTGCACAGTTTGTGTCTTTGTGCAGAATTCGAAGCACCAGAGAAGAAAGTGGCCACGCGTCTTTTATCAAAGGTCATGAACCGTGAGTGAGCTCATCTTTTTACAACTACTGGGACATCTGCCCTGATTTATGAGTAATTAAACAATCACTTTCACTATAATTTCTGTAATGTAGTTGTAAGCAATATCTCTGTTCTGAATTTGTCAAACAGGTGAAGCAAAGCACCCCCACTGGCACAGAAGACCACAAAACAAAACTGACTACTGAAATTGCACAGAGGGACATGACGCATCATGAGATATGTCTCAGTATTTGTTTCCTCTTTCTACAACAATAGTCTATACCTGCAGCGTTACTCTCCCTCGCCTCAACAGCACACAGTGTGCTCCTCAAAGTGTTTTCGCCGTCTGTGTCCCTTTATCAAGGATCGACTGCAAGCTCAACAAAATTAATGCAGTATAACTCGTGATAAGAGCTGTAAACGCTTATCTTTCGCGACAGTTCCGTACCATGTACCTCTGCTTTAATTTTTAACCACCGCCTCGAATAAAAGCTGCTTCCCGGATGACCATCGGCGAGCAGCCACAAAGCTGAGATAGTTCGCCATCTAGTGGTGAGAGGTTGTTCCTACAGGTGTTCAAAACCACTAACTAACACTATCATATAAACAATAGAAGGGTGTAAGTGGGTTCACAACAACACAATGTGCACAAAATTTGAGCATGTATGTTGTGATTGTAGCCCTGCGATAGACTGGCGACCTGTTCAGAGTGTCCCCTGCCTTCACCCTGAGTCGGCTGGGATAGACTCGTGACCCCAGTGAGGATAAACGGTGTATAGACAATGGATGGATGTTGTGATTCTTACCGGATTGATATCGATGACCGTCTGGTGCTGCTCTTTCTTAGGCCTCATGCCAAACACATCCTTCACAAATTTCTCATCTGCCTGGTAGAAGTGTGGTGAAGACATTATGATGGGAGCTCCTAAACACACAAAAGATCCACATTATGGAAACAGAGCAGATTCAGACAAAGGCGGGCCGAGTGAGGAGCCAAGAACATTTGCTTGTTACAATGGTTTAGTACATTTCCCACCTTGTTTACACACGCTGACGTTCAGCACGCCGGAGCCCAGGCAGTTACCAGCAGGCACACAGAAGCCAGCGTTGGCTGGGTTCACTGTGGAGTTGGCAAACACCTCGCTGGGGGGACTGAATCGATACCCGGGGATGCCCTTCACACTCACCTCGGTCTCGTACAGACCATACAGAGACCTTGGAAACAGAGTCACATGCCGGTTAATCGGTGGAGACCTAAATAATTCTGTAAAGCTCAAAGTGTAACAAAGAGGGAAGGTTTGCATTGATTTCATACACAAGCTCAGCGGTAAGCTGATTTACTGAAAACCTAAGTGGCACAAAACTATTTGCAAGGCTGTGTCGACGCGTTACTGCCTCATAAACCTCGATTGTTAGGCTTCTAAAAGCCTCGGTCAGCAGGTACCTGACCTGCATATGCTGTGCTTTCTGATTCTATCTGCAGTCAAAGAGGGTGGATGTTTGCTTTTTCAAGTACTACTAAGCTCGTCTTAAGGTAACAGTGGCCTCATTCAACCGGCCATACAACCAGCCAGGCTAAATTGGTTTCCCTAATCCAATATCTAAATCTGGAGAATGCCAAGAAAAAGGCTTAGCGGGACTGAGGGGGGAGCCATTTCACTGACAAGCACAAGCCAGAGGAATGATACCAGAGAGGTTGTATAAAGAGTCAACAAAGGGACACAAAAGTTAAATGAAATTACTTATAAATAACCTGCAAGTGTCGGCATAAGAGGAATTTTATGCTTGCATGTACATCGTAAACAACTAAGTTACATGAAAGGCGTTACAAGTGTAAAATAATGACAATTTCTCATTAACAGGAATAAAGATTAGTAATGATACTAATCAGCATTAGCTTAAACTGCCCCTTAAGCCTATGTGGTTGTTTAAATGTCTAATTTCTACAATCAAGAAAAACATGCGCCTTAAATAAATCCTAAAATGCAAATTCATCTCCGTTTTTGTGCCTCCGAAAGACCCTGCATCCACAAGACGTGGACAAATACAAGTAACATAAACGTATAAAATAGTTTAGGGCTTTCCAAGACACATCTCCAGACACATTTATGAAGCGCCTTTCTCCTGGACTCACCTGCACAGGTCAGAGGAGAACATGTAGAGCACCTCGTTCTTGGTGATGACTGGATGGAAAGATGCTCCGTTGGTTCCATTAATCATGTTGCACTCATCAGACGTCCACCAGTCCAAAGAGCTGCAGGCATGAACAAACATTTTAATATGGTGACATTTTTATAACACCATCATATTTCAGTTTGCGTCATGCGTGTTAGTTTATGTTTGTCAGCTTGGGTTAAACGCTGGTAACCACATTTGCTGGTTTTTGGCAGATGCAGGAGGGCAAAACAAGCTTTTCTTAAAAAAAATTAAAGTGTCGGATAAGACAACAGATAGAAGAAAGCCTGTAAGTCTAACAAAGAGGATTAACACTGGTTTGGCTTTTAGATCGTGTTGGAGTGCTTTTCTTTGCCACAAAAGAGTGAGTTCGTTGCTTCAACCAACCAACTAACGAATGTAAATAATTACATTAATCATCACATAATCTGGCAAAGGATCAGCGTCATATCAAGCGTTATCTGACACTAGAAACCCACACTGAGCTCCCTCAAGCTGATCAAACAGATGGAACGAACCTTTGATGTTCCTGTGTGTGACACTGATACGATCACCTTCTACCCATTCATTCACACTGCCCAGGATCAATAATTCTCTTTGATCGGATTGAAAAGCGAGAGATAATTCCATCACTTTACCTTTTACCGTTCCACGTGTCGACTCTGGCAAAGTCTTTGTAGTTCTGCTGGCCAGTGAAGAACACGTACTCTCCATCATTTGAAGCGTTGCTCTGTGGTTAAAAGACAAACAAACACATCAATAAACTGCTCTCACTCTAGAAACGCAAAATCCCACGAGACTGTACACGATCAATCTGATACTTTTATGGGATTTTAGGTACTACGTATGCATTTATATGATTTATTTTATATCATTTATGAATGTGAACAATCACTGTCTGCACAAAGTATGCGATTACATATTGATATGCTTAAACGAGACCTTGTAGAAGAGTCCGAAAACATCATCCAGGTCGGGGTGTATCGTTTTGAGGGCTTTAAGCAGGCCGTCTTCGTACCCCCACAGCAGCTCTCCCACTGTGCGGGTGGTGAACAGGCCCTCCCCCGTGGATTTCATGTAGGCGGAGATCAGATTGGCCACTATAGTCGAGTCCTTGAATCTCTCCATCACCGTCTAACCAGGAGAGAAAAGGAAAAAAAAAGAGATGTCGTTAAGAACAATTGATTGTGTAAGGTCCCAGCTTACATAAGTTCCACAAAGAAGACCAGGTAATAGGACAAATCATTTACTGAAGTAACGTATAAAAAACCTGAAGTGCGGTTCACATGACGGTAGCACGTTACAACATACTGTCAGACTAAAAGCAGAAGTCAAAGGACACATTTAATCTTTATTGTGTGTGGTACAGCACATTCAATAAAACATGTTTAAATAAACAGAACGCTGCTTTCACTCCCATGTCGTGTCACATTCCTGCTCATGTAAATTATTATTTTATTTAATTCTGTGCATCTCCTGGAGGCTAAATACAAATGAAATAAAAAGCTTCATGTGTCAGCACAGCAACTCAGAGGTTAGTGGAAAAAAAAAAAAACAGAAATTATTTTAAAAACTACTTTGAGTCCTAATATAAGATATACCCAAATTATTTTATTTAATTTGCTGTTTCCTATAAGCAGAGGACACATTTCAAACATCAGCATCACAGTCGATCATCTTCATCTAGGTGAGCCAAATCAAAATCATGATTGCCATTAACATTTCTATTTTCATTTCATTTTCGGTGAGCTCACTGGACTTCTCTGAGAAGTCAGAAATTAATCAAGCATGACATTCAACCACTAAAACTTTTTGTTTGTTTGTTCAGGAATGCTTGTAAATAACTAGACTTGGCATCTTAATCAAGAAGTAATAATGTGCTTTACTATTTTTCCTTTTTTTTTCTTGTAAAATTCATGGATAACAATAATAATTCTATTTTAGCATTAGAAATATCACTTCGGTTAAAGAGCTTCTCCATACTGGTGTATTAACCATTCCAGAAACATCCATCTATCCATCATCTATACACCGCTTAATCCTCACTAGGGTCACGGGGGGGCTGGAGCCTATCCCAGCTGACTCAGGGTGAAGGCAGGTTCACCTGGACAGGTCGCCAGTCTATCACAGGGCCACACTTAGAGACAGACAACCAAGCACACTCACATTCACACCTACGGACAATTTAGAATCACAAATGAACCTCAACATGTGTTTGGACTGTGTGGGAGGAAGCTGGAGAACCCGGAGAGAACATACAAACTCCATGCAGACAGATGCCCCCCACCGGGATGCGAACCGGCGACCTTCTTGCTGCGAGGCAACAGTGCTAACCAACTGCGCCACCTCACAGCAGCCCTCACAAAAACATGACTTTGGTAATTACCAACGCCAATTTAGGGCAGCTGTGGCATAAACCTTTCATTGGGTGGTGGTCAAATTTGTGAAGCATTGAACATCAAACACAAACCTTCTTCATTTGTATGTTGCTGTAAAAATAACTCTTGAGAATACCATGACTGTGACTCAACAGTAGATTATCTTACAGCACTTTGTGGATTCCTTTCACTCACCATGGCGGGGACGTTAACGGTCCTGATGAGGTCGCTCTCTGGACCTCGGGACATGTTGCGCTGGAATATGTAGGTTTTAGTGTTGACAGCTGTTACTTTGGTGCCGTTATCATGGAAGACCACTTGCTCCATGGGCCGGTACTCTCTGTGTAGAAACACATGATATTTAAGCATGACATCAAGTGCTTTGTTTCACAGCTGCAGCCAAATACAGGGTTGTTCAGGATCATGTTATGGCTCTGTTTTTTTACAAACAGTATCAATCTCTCATTAGGCTCATAAGCAGCAGCCGGCTGGGTGAGTGATGAGGATGTGAGACGCTCGTTTTACCACTGACTGCGCGGACTCCGGTACCCACAAGGAAACTTTGAAGAGGCAGCCGGTAAGATGCGACTTCTATTTGAGGGCTGTTTCGTTAAGCCGCTACAGAGTTTGCACGCGGGATTGCAGCGTGCTGTGAACTTTGCTCATGTCTGGTTGCGTGCGTGGACATTGAAATGTTTGCACTGAGGTCTGTCATATTGGCGGGGTTTGTGTAAATTGATGCGGGGATACATATTCTTGGAAATGTGGGTTTGTATTTGTGTGTTTAAAGCTAAGACAGAAACGCAAATATGGTGTGTATGCACAAGCAACTGAAATTATATATTAAAGGTGCAATATGTGTATGTGGCATTGGTTAGATTTTTAGGCTAACTAACTAACTAACTAACTAACTAAATGAATCAATAAAATGGTTATTGATGGGTGGAGGTTAGTTGGTTAAATTAAATCACTGTATACTTGTAATTAATTGTATTGGTGGTAAGACTTTTAGGATTTTCACTGTAAATAATGTGTATATTTTCTTGGTGTGTTTTGAAGGTTTTTTACCTGACTGATGTCTGACTGAAGCCAAAACTGACCTCAATAAAGAATTGAAAGAGACTTGAAGGCCTGTCTGAGTAAATTCGAGCTGCATACTTCGCATACAGCCCTTTCAAGTGTGGGGCACAGCGCAGTTGGGCAAAACACTTGACACTCATTTGTATGTGCAATCGTCCACACTATGTTGTATTAGCACTAAACAATACTTGAAATTAGGACAGGACTACCTTGATGTACAGTCCTTCACGTAGTCAGGAACCTCACATTTAGTGACTTTATCTGCACCTCAGACTGCACATGTTGAGGTATTTTCCTTCTTTTTGACTATTTTTTGTATGTGATGCTTGAAAACCCCATATCTGTGCAGTTGGCTTCTGTAATACGAACAGCAACATCCAGAAAAAACGACGCCAGTAAAATGTCTCTTTCTGTTCCACACAATCAATCGTCACGTCCTTGTAACTTGAAACATATAAATGTGAAAGTTTATGTGAGAAACCTGAGCAATAGTGGATATTTCTTAACAACTCCACATGAATGTCCTCAAGCAGCTACTGTTTTACCGATTCAGTGAGTTCAACATTTGATTTCTTTAAAGAATTTCATTTGGTGTAAAAAAAAAAAAAAGAAAAGAAAATCATTGTCTGCATGCAAAGACATCCACCAAAGCAGGGTTTACAAGAGAACATGTACTTCAGTGTAAGTGAGTAAATGAATCACAGGGTCACTGTAAGGCACAAATATGCTGACGGAAGACAATAAATTGCTTTTTTGGCAGAAAAATATAGATATCTCAGTGACGCAAGCCTTACTTCCCAAACTATTGTGCCTGTGAGTTGAGAGAGTGGAGAGAAAAACAAGCGAGTCAGACACAGGATTGCATTTATATCTCTCTGCATCGGTCTCTGGAATCCATCGTTGTCATTTCAGAGGAAACCATAATTGAGTTATGACAGAGACACATGGGGTGGGTGAAAGCCTGGCATAAGAAAAAGAAAAGAAATATTCGGTCTGAATGTGGTACCTTTGCTGCCTTTATCAGTCTGAGGGTTTTTCAAACACGACAGCGATTCTGCTTCTATAAACTAAATGTGGTTATTCTTGCTGCTGCAGTTCTTCAACCTAACTTGACATCTTCAGCGGATACACACAGAGAAATTAATTCATAGGAGTACAAATGTTGGGGTTCGAGGTTTTGGAAACTCTTATTTTATTGAATTACTTCCTGTGTTTGCTTGGCTGCTGTGTTTTGATTGTTGTTTCAGGCTGGGCGAGGCCATGGCTGAGAAAAGGCTTGCTCGTTCTCCACCGCCCCTGTCCCTCCTCGGCAGTCAGCGCTGCTTTTAAGCCGGCTTCTCCCCGTGTTTCAGGGCCAGATGATTAACTCCCCCCTGAGAGGTACATTGACCACAATAGCAATCTCGAGTTCTCGTGCTTTGTTTGTTTGCCTCGTGCTTTGTTTGTCTGCCTCGTGCTTTGTTTGTTTGCCTCGTGCTAACCCTCACCTCTCGTCATTCCCTTCAGAGGCTTCTCAGCCTGACGTCTCCTCCAGCCCAGCCTTCACGAGTCAGCGGCAGCCCTACGGTCCCACACTACGGATTCACTCTTCATGAGCACCATATCCCCGGAGCACAGATTTCCCTCACTGGAGCGCCCGGACGGACTCCCTGGATGACCCTCTCCCCTTCACCTCCCTCACAAAGACCTGCGTGTGCCTGCACTTCCCCCTCCTGCTTCCTCAGTGTCCTCACTCCTGCCCCTAATAAAGTTCCCTTTACTATTGTACCCCGTCTCCCTTGTCGCCTTTTAGGTCGGCTTCCTCTATCTAGGAGTCAACTCCTACCAACAAATGCATCACATTATTTATCATCCTCCATGTACAACAGACACATCTGGTTTAAACCTCTTCTACCCTGTTCTATGAAGACTGTTCATATATTTCCACCATTTCTTTATTTGTGCTTTAGTTTATGTAATACTCAGTTTCTTGGCACATTCTCAGGTTGATGGATACTTTGACATTTGTATGTGCTGGTTCTGGCTTTTTAAGTCAAAAAACGTTGTGCTCATTTCAAAAACAGTGTTGGAACTGTGTGCTAGAGGATTTCAATTTTTAAACTGTTTTACTCACTTGGACTTCCTAAGTAAACGTTGTCGATGTATGATGCTCACAGTTTGGGAGATAAATGGGGAAACAAAAATCCTACATCCTATTTTTTTCTCTCTCACCTGTATGTATACGGTCCAATCTCCACCACAGCCGGCCTGTCGCCGTCCAACACCTCCAGAGGATTGGTCAGATTGAAGAAGTAAAACTGCATGTAGATAGGCGCAGGCGGATCTTCCCAGGCCTCGAACGCCTCCGTGCCATTTTTTAAAACTATTTCCTATGGGGGACAAAGGGCAGTGGGTTAAAAACGTGTGACTTCAGAGGAGCAATCTGCTGACGATAAGCTGTCGCATGTCATATGACTGACGGCATGAGTCGGCTGCAAGTGATGAAATCAACAATAAAGCAGAACAGTGCAGTCAGGACGGGGCTCCTGACCGCAGCTGATCGTTTTCACACAGTGGTTAGAAGCTAAACCCATGATTGTAATTCTTTTTTTTTTAAATTTTGCAGCCCTACTACTGCATTAGCCATTGCAATTGGCTAGCTGAGGCTCAGTATCTTCCTGCCTTCACCTGTGCTCTGATTATAAGGTGTGTCCGAGATAGACCTCTCTTTGTTGGTTGAGGAATGCACATCAACTCAATGGCTTGTTTTACGCCTCAGCAGGTATACGTTCCACCACTTAACACGGTAGCTGCCTGTGCCGGTTAAAGCGACAACAAAACAACCAAATGATCATCAACTGGCACACTGTCAATAAAAAGGTTGGTCACAGTCTGGAGCTCTGGGTCAGGACACCCCAGGGCAGAAGGAACAATCTTGTGAAGGTAAATAGTGAAATTATACCAACAGGAATCATGATAAGCTCCATTTTTTTTGGTTTCTGGTCGTCGTACAAAGGCTTGTGGCATTTAGATGCATTATTTTTAAGTTAACTGACATAAAAAAAAGCACTGGCAGCTTAAAAAATAGTGATAGTCTGCCAAAAACCTGATTGCAGGAGCAGTTAGTTTTATGTCACCAAATTATCTTACCTCCTCTGGGTCAAAGGTTAGAACCAATCCAGTTCTTTTTACTGGCTTGACCAGTTCAACTCGTATAACGCAGACTCCTACTTGCTAAAATTGGGACTAAAATGTTAATAATGCACGACTAACCATGACTGATTTCAATCATGAGAGTTCATCCATGCAATAAAGATGAAGAGATAATTGTTTTGTATATAAATATACAGATATGTTAACTAGAGTCTAGTTTCCAAACATAAACAAGGACATCTGATTAACAAATACAGCTTAAACATCATAAACTAAAGCATAAAACTCCCTATAAATGGCATGCCTGATTACATTATAAACCACCAAACATTTTTTGGTCACATTAATCTGTTAGTTAGATAAGTTTTACAGAGATAAACCTTTGCTATCACCACAGATTTACAGCTGAGTGTATGTCCACGTTACTCGACTGTTTGACCCAGATAACAGCAGACAGAGAAACTGGACGATAATCAGCTTTTCGCACAATTGTGGCTGATAAAACGCACGTAGCTCCAGAAGCAGGTTACAACATCAGGAACAGACACTACAGCCCTCAATAACAGCCTGAAAAGTAACCCCAAGAGCTAACAAACTATCCAGCTAGCAGTTCTCATACACAAAATTAGCAACGAAACACCAAACTGACTATTTGCTGTTTTGCCAAGTCAAGCTAGCTTTAGCATTAGCCTCCACCCAAAATGTCTGAGGTTGTGATGAAACGCTAAATAAGATGCTTACCTCTTCAACTGTCGTCTGTAGGAAATGTGGGAACACGGTGGATAAAACCAACGAAATGCCGAGGATCAGCAATAACAGAGAAAACACTCCGGTGGTGTAAATGCAGCAGGTTTTCAGAGGCATGATGAGGCTCCAGTGACAGCGACACTGACTGAGCTGTTGTTGTTGTGATGACCCAGGAACTCGCCCGACGGAGCGAAGACACACATCCGGAGTGAAATAGTGATCCGAAACCAATTGCGCTTTCTGAGACAGTCGGCGGCTTCCTAAAGCGTTCAGCCGTGACAACAAGGCTGCGGTGGTATATTGAAAATAGACGATTAATGCAAGCTGTACGAAATGTAGTAATGCCCTGGATAGTGGGAAAATAGGCGTTTTTCTTCCACGTTATCCGTTCGCTAAAGCCACCATGCAGGGCGGGTGTCCATCTTGAGGGTAAACACTCTTTGTTTTTAATCACGTTAGAGTGACATCAGCGATAAAACCTCCGTTAAATCATTTTATGAAGCTTTTTGTGTCAAATATAAGCAACTAACCATCCACATAAAACCGTATGACAGGATTTATTTTAAGGTGTCTAGGATTAAACTGATAAAAATCATTATTTGTGGTGCAATTTTGGACTTAAAGATAAGTGTATCAAGAGTAAAAATTTAACAACAACAATTAGTGATGCACGATATTAAAATCTCTGGCCGATACCCGATATTAAGATTTCTGATATCGCCCATAACCGATATTACCGATATTAAATTTGTGTTTACACTGCAAAATGCATATAAGTGTGAGAACATGGAAACTATTCACCAAAATTAGAGCACATAGTCTATTTAATTATGTAACAAAAGTGTGAAGGAAAACCTTATTTAGAGTTTTAGAGAATATATTGAATCCTGACTGACCTCCTGAGGTAAATGTAGTGCTTGTAGCAGATCTGTAACTTCTATAGATTCTTCACCTCACGTAAACCTCGCTATAGGAGGACAGGCGGGACAGCCTGCACCTCTCAAGGCCAGATGTGGGGTCTTAAAATTAATATTCGATTTGGTCTTGTACATTTTTATTTTATGCAATACTGTAAGGTTCTAACCTTAATATTAAACTAATTAGCCACATTGACATAATTAATAGTAAGACTGGAAATCAGTGACTTCATCAAGGTTTTATTTATTTTATTTTATTAAAAGTGATATGTTTTATTTTTGTTTTAACTTTATCCTAATTATTGTGTTGCCTCCTGTTTATTCTGCTTTTGCGGTGTCTGTCAAAGCAGTTTATAAACCCTTGTTCTTAAAAGTGCTTTATAAATAAAGTTATTGCTATTTTTATTATATTATTATGTTGCAATGTTATAGAATAGAATTATTTTCATTGAATTTAAATTTACATGTTACAGCTGCATCCAAAAAAAAATATATAGAAAAGAAAGTACAAGGAAATAACAATAATTAAGTAATAAAGTAAGTATGTACACAAGATGACAAAAAACATACTATTGAAAGAGCTGGTGTAGAGTCACTTCATGAGAAGTTACACACAGGCATTAGGAGTTTTACACTGAACACATTTTCATCAAAGCAAATGCTTTTATAAAGTAGATTTTACACATTTTTTTGACTTTCATTTCAACCCAAACCAGCAAAATAGGCCCCAAAGGAACTATACTGATTTTGTTAATTTAATTAAATGCCACTTTCTGGACAATATGCACCCCTTAGGCAGAATAATTAAAAGGCCTTTCGTGTGGGACTTGTGATATTGCCTCTTGTCTATCGTTGTAATGACGATTACCAATTTACCACAGACAGGAAATCCTTGGAGGCCCACAGACCCTAGTAGGTAAATCCAATGCTGTCTAGGGTTTGTGCTTCAAGGTACCCTTACCTCTCTCTCTGTGTTTTAATGTTTCTCATTCTATCCTACAGTAAATATATACTTTTCAACTATAAAAAAATCCTCTTGCGTCAGGAACATAATTGCCTTGAATAATTTATTCACCAAATATCAGGTCTGTTTACTGTTCAAGCGATTCTTAACTGATGTGTGCATACTGGGGCTCCACATGCTGAAAACTTGTTCTATTTAGGTTACCTGCATGTTTTTGTGATTTGTGTGTTTCCTTGTGTTACCTGTACAAATACTTCATGTTGATTGCATTATTCTATCTAAACGGCAACAACAGTAAACAGCCTGTCCACTAGATGTCGCTGTCTTGACATTTACCGAGACACCACTGCCCACATTCTTTGTTGCCCATAAATTGGAATCTAGAGTACTTGTTGAGTCAAAATTTAATACAAAAGAGGCCACACCTCGGCTAAGCAAACCAACCTTTGAGCAACCATCTGTGTCACTTGCTCATTTTGCAGATTGTTTACGCAGAAATTCCCAAATTACATTATTTAAAAGACACAGCTCATATTTCTCGAGTAAATATTTAGAAATCTGTCAGAATGTTTGGAATGGACCACCGCAGACTGTGTATAAATTATGAAAACGGTTGATTTCACCAATAATTTTGTCATAATTTGAAAATTAAACACAAAAATCAGAACACTCGCCCTGAATCAGTGGTTTTGGTGTGACGCAGAGACGGTGACGTGCCCTGTGATACATTATCTCATCTTACCAACTGGTTTCAGCATTACGATGTTGTCGCTCAGACACGTTCTTACTTGCATTAATAATGTTTCATTGCAGGCTGTTGCGAAATGAGCCCATAACATCAACATGACTTGTTTGACAAGCAGAGTTTCACAACTTAAGAGGCGATACACATGAAGACCAGGTGACACAGGGAGTAGACTACTGAAGATAACAAACACTCAGTTGTTGTTTTCTGTGGAACTTTGCCAAGTCTGAGATGCATTGTGGGAAATGAAGGATTCAGATTTTTGGAGTTTGACCACCCTATAGCAGGATATCTCAACCCTTACTGCATTGATTTGACCCTTCAAAGTGCACCACCTGTGTGAGAGATCGCTGGACTAGCCCGTTCAGTAAACATACACCGCTTAGTCACTTTATTAGATAGACCTATAATCTGATGAAAGCCAATAACGTACATTGGAAAAGTACATTACTCACTCACTAAGCACCTAGATAATGAGGCTGTAACTGGTGTTGTTGTACCAGACTGCAGTATACTGAAATGTGTTTGTGATGTTTGTCATTGTATCGGGAAAAACACCCCCTCTGTTAAGTTTTACCACATCTATATGCTGTTCACGCTATAGTTGAGCATTTCCACCTGGAAGCCGCAGCGTACAGATGATCGTTTCTAAAACACAGATTCGGACTTCCAGGGTTTCATATGTAACAATCATAAGGAACGAATCCTGTCATCTAGCCGGGTGAGACTTTCTGTATCCACTTTGAGCATGCATGGCTGAATTACTGCAATACTACAACTGTTTATCTAATCTTATCACAATTATTGCGTCTCGGACTGTTTCAATCAAAACAAAACAATATTATCTTTAAAAAAGTAACGTTTATGGCTGTACCAGTACTTTGCGGCATGAAAACATATCACCAACGTGCCAGTTCTGAGGGTGGAGGGTTACAAGAGTGCAAGGGGTCTGGTCAAAAATGTTCTAAAAGGGACTTGGGAGAGCTTGAGGCTGGTGTCATCAAGAGCAACCAAGAACAGACATCTTCAGAAATGGAGTTACAACTGCCTAATATAAAGCCACTCTTGAACCAGAGACAACTTCAGAGGTGTTTGACCTGGGATAAGGAGAAAAAGACTGTTGCTCACTTGTTCAAGACTTTTCAGATGAAGGTACATTTTGCATGGAATTTGGAAATCAAGGTCCTAAAGTCTGGACGAAGAGCAGAGACACACAAAATCCAAGTTGTTTGAAGTCCAAGTTTCCCCAGTCTGGATGACTTAGGGCACCATGTCATCTGCTGCTGTTGGTCTACTGGGTTTTATCAAGTCCAAACATCAGCCAATCATCTACCAGGAGATTGTGGTTCACTGACTATGATATTACTGTGCTTGACTGGCCAGCCAGCTCACCTGACCAACACCAGATGGGGCATTGTCAAGACGAAGATGAGAAACACCTGACCCAAAAATACGGACGAGCTGAAGGCTGCTATGAAAGCAACCTGGGCTTCAGTAACACCTCAGCAGTGCCACAGGCTGATGGCCTCCACGTCACACCACAATGATGCAGTCATTTTAGTAAAGCAGCCTCAACTAAGTACTGAGTGTATAATGAACATGCTTTTGTAATTCCCTTTTTTTGATTGATCTTAGGAAATGTTTTAATAATTTGAGATGCTGGCTTTAATGAGCTTTAAGCAGCAATCTTCAGAATGAAAAAACAGGCTTGAATGTTTCACTGTATGTGTAGTGAATATAGAATTTATGAAGGTTTACCTTTTTGAAATAAAATTAACTTTTTCAAGGTTTTCTATTTTTTTGAGCTGTGTCTGTGTTTTATCTTGTGGCATTGTGGAATGTGTGAGTGAGGTTTTGTGGGAAATGTTTTATGTCTTATGCTTTGTGCCTGCAAAATCTTTATGAATGCACACATTTCTTTAGATCGGGCTGCCAGTACTCATTCTTAAATTGCTTTCATGGTGCTCTCGGTTGAAATACAAGTAGAGGACCCTGGAAATAATAGTAGCCTCATTTTAGCCGGAATGCTGTAAAGGATATTTTGGGGTTGAATCACCAACAAGGTCATTTCAAGCATGAAAAACTGGAAATTGTTTGAGGCAGTTCAGGGTGCAAAAACACAGTCTCCAGACATCCCCAAGGGTTCTGAGGTGATTTATAACATCCTTGCAGAAAACAATACAAAGTCAGATAGGCTAGAACAATACAAGGCCTGTCTGGCTTTCAACAAGGATTCTAAGACACAGGTTTAAACCAGAATATATAAAAATGTACCTGTTAAAATTAAATTACAAAAAAAAGATGAACCTTTTTACAGTATTCTTATTTTTTGAGCTGCACCTGTGTCCTCCTTTATGTTGCTGGTCCACTGTGTTTCACCAAGTCCAAAGTCAACCCGGCTGTACACCAGGAGATTTTAAGAGCGCCTCATGCTTCCATCAGCTGACAGGCTTTATGGATTTTCCAGCAGGACTTCCACTGTGCCAAAACTACTACCGATTGGTTAGTGGACTATGATATTACTGTGCTTGACCGGCCACATTGATGCAGTAATTTCTGGTAAAGGAAGCAAGTTTTGAGCGCTTAAATGAATATTTTTTTTTAGAAGTTGGTTATTTCTGTATTGTGAATCTTTTTTAAAAAAAATTTTTAATCGACCTTAGGAATTTTTAAAATAATTTGACTTTATTTATTTATTTTAACTGGACCTAACCTTTTTGAATGAAAAACAATTTCACAATTTTTAAAAAAGTATTATTATTATTTATTTACAGCTTCACCTATGTTCTGCCGTCCTGTGTGGTGCCCGTGTGGAGTGGGGGTATTTTTTTTTTGTGGGAACTGCCCCTTTAAAAAACCACAACATGAATGGGGGGCACAATAGCGCGCGCCAGAGGGCTGTTTCGCTCGCCGCGGTCACGAGAGCACGGGCGGAGTGACGTCACTCGCCCAAACCGGGCAGCAGCAGCCGTTGAGCGGAGTCTCGAGCCAGAGACGAGCAGGAGTCCGTGAACGGCTCAACTTTTAATGTACGCGGGGCCGAGACGAGCCGTGCCGCGCTGTTTTTCCTCTCCTTTACCCCTCCTCCCGGCTTCGCTGTCCTCTCACTTGAGCTAATCAGTTTTTAATTTTTTAATTTTTTGGGGGGGCGAAAGAAGCTAACAACAACAACAACAAAAAGAGCGGTTGTGTCTCTTTTATGTGTCCTCGTCCTGGGAAACACACCACCGGGGGTAAGTCTGTCCGGGAATTTCACATCTTGTAAGTTTTTTTTTTTTTTTTTTTTTTGGTTGTAATGATGCCAGGATGCCTTTAAACTAACTGTTTGTGAGTGAATGAAACCAGCTCGGCTCCTGTGCTGTCCCAACGGCGCAGCTACACATCTGATATTCCTGTTTGTTGGACAGTGATGCCTACATTTGATAGTTTCACGCGTGTTTGCTCGTTGTGTTCATGCAAAACTCTCCACGAGCAGTATGCAAACATGCAACCACTGGAAACAGCAACCTCTGAGCTGCTTGAGGGCATTAATAGAAGTTTGACAATGGGGGGTAAAGTTTCCTAAATGAGCCTCTGACATCCACAAAGACATGCTCAAACTCTGTTACCCCGTCTTGATTTTTTGTGTGTGTACAGATTTGTGTAATTTCTGGGCTGCTGGTCTAATCTAATCAGGCTTTGCTTTGTGACTGTGGTAGACAAATGGATATGAGTGTGAATGGCTGCCACAGACATGGCTGTTCATTCTGCACCCACCTACAGTACACCTCATCTAATACACTTCCCACACAAAGCTGCACACAATGGGATCCGAAAATCTAACTTGTGCTCTGTGTCTGCAAATTCCTCACAAATGCACGCATTGTAAAATGTTATTCCTCCAGATCGGTGCTGCCAGTAATCATTGCACAGGGTCTCGAATTGCTCACACGGTGCTCTCGGTTGAAATACAAGTAGACACAGAGGACCCTGGCAAAAATAATAATGAAGTAAGTGAGTAGCCTAATTTTGGCTGGAATGCTCCAAAGGATATTTTGGGGTTAAATCACCAACAAGGACTGGAACTGGAAATTGTTTGAGGCAGTCGGGGTGCAAAAGTCTCCAGACATCCCCAAGGGTTCTGTGGTGATTTATAACATCCTTGTAGGAAACAATACAAAGCCAGATACTATTCTCCGAAACAGGGTTAAATCAGAATCGCATTTGACAAGTCTATTCCCACAACTACTCATTAGTTAACGCGTCATAGTTAAACGTAAAAGTGATTCAGCGTTGGCTCGGCTCAAGTGTAGAACTCCACATTTCATTTAGCTTTTGTAAAGGAAACCGTTGATTGGCTGTCGCTGTAAATCACTGCTGGTGCACACAGCTCATATTGACAGTCGGACAGCGGATTTAACGATACAAAAATACTTCGTAAGTCAAGTAGTTTAGTCTTCAGCGACAGTAAATAGCATCTGAAATGGGAGCTAACATCACTGAGGCTAAGTTTAAACATCTGGGTTTTTTTTTTTTCCCCCCTCCACAGCCTTGACTGAGCAGTTGAGTGAGTGACTGCATGGATCAGACTGAACATGAAGAGCCTCAAAGCCAAGTTTAGAAAAACTGATGTAAGTACTACAACATGTGTTCACGACTATGTAAATTGTGTGTATTGCATGTAACTGACCGTGTGTGTGTGCACATGTGTACGTCCGCACGGCTGAGTCACTGTCTGTGTATGTATGGCGCGAGCAGTCCGGCATGATTTATGGCAGAAATTCTTCGCTCTCGGGGTCAACAGCACCCTCTGGCTTGTTGATATTTTGAGATTTGTTCAAGAAAAAATAAATAGGTTAGAAAAATAAAACAAATAGGGCCTAATGATGATGTGCGCCAGAGCTTCCTCTGTGCTCTCGTAACAAGAAAAAAAAGTAAACCATGCTCAGTTTCACATGACAACTTGTCAGCTCTTATTGTGCGTGTCGTGAGAAATTTAGGACCTAAAGACGAGGTCATGACATTGAGGAGCTATTATCCCCGGTGTTAGCGATGTGACACAGACTTTTATATAGACAGACAGCAGAGAAACTATACTCTGAGTCACTTTGGAAAGTGGCTGTACAGTGTAATGTGAATTCTTTTTAATTAACCCCACAAAGACTAGAGATGCCTTGAGATGGTCTGAGTCTACACTGCCCCAGATGAAGTCTTCATCCTGCAAACTATGAATCAGTCTTCAGGGATGAATTTCTTTATGGTGGTTCAGTCATTCATTTGGTCACAGTCTGTGATGCTCTACACTCACAGGAAGTGAGGCGTCTCCACAGTGTCTGACTCATCTGTTGTCACGGTGACCCTAATGACACAGAGCCAAACGCCAGACAGGAAAAGTCTGAAGGGTTGCTGGATGAATGAGACAATTTTTAGGCGAAGGAGGGCGTGTCAGAAGTAGAGACGAATGCAGCGAAGAATGCCCACTAAATGAGACGCTGGGTTTATGTACACAGTTTCCATGAGATTAAGAGTGTGTGGTGGGACAGGATGGTGAGCTCCGGTTAAATGGCATGCTCCGCTGAGAGAGAGAGAGACGGAGAGACTGTCCCGCAGAGGAAGAATTAGGCGGAGTACATCCCTGCTTTTATTCAATTATACCCACAACATACTGCAGGGCATAACTTGAGCTTGGATTACTGTGTAGGGAGCTAGACGTCTGCTAGTGGAAAGCAAATCAAACCCTTTGAGAGCCACCTGTAGAACATCTAGGAAAGCAATACAGTTATTCACAAAGTTATAATTATTCATATTCAATCCAGGTGCAAATATAAGAAATTGGGAAAATGTTATTTTATTCTTCGTGTTTGATTTCCTTTTTGACAGCCTGCCATGTGTCTAACATGGTCCCACTGCCTAAAATTAGTAAATTATTGCAAATTTAGTCAGCTATGTCGGAGAGCACAATGGTGTCCATTGTTCTAGAAAATGTCGAGTCCGGCATTGGGCTCAAAGGTCAAATAGTTCCTGCTTCTGGCTCACCTTTATTTGGTGTTTTCTGGTCAAAACCTGTACTGTAGCAGCAGCAGCAGCAGTTGTAAAATGTTTGAGATGCTTCTGGAGTGAAATGCCTTTCCTCACTGAAATAGCCAGTCGTAGGCGGCATGAGAGAAGAAAGGGAAGAGCAGTGGATGTGAATGTTGCTTAGAAACACAACTGATGCCATTTGCCGTCATGCATGCCTTTGCAGACCTCCCACCCACATACATTCATTGTCGCTCATTGATTGCTTGGCTAATTGCTCCTTGTATCTCTTGTTTTATGTAATAAATCCCCATCTTTATATCTGTGCATTGATATGATGCATTTTGGAACAGACTGCACTATTGAGCTGTATTAGTCAGAGACAAACTACTGAAACCAGTTCTCCTTCTTGGACTCTATTTTCTGCAGAGTGTTACATAATTTTACATCTGATCTGGCTGCAAAAGCATGTGTATTTCCTTGTATTTCATGTTCTCTGGACAAGCTGCTCATCATCCAAGTCAATACAATACTCTCAGTGTATGTATGTCAGGCTGTTTGCATTGATTTTACTATAATCAAATAACAGCGTGTTTCTGTCTTGCTGCATACCGATAAAAGTTCAGTGAACTGCATGTAGCCGACTATAGTCTTACATGCAGGATGTAATCTTTCTCTTTGAGACTCTTTAGACAGTATATAAAAACAAGGCACTTACAGGGAAGTACACAATAATTCTTTATGCAGTGTAAACCTGGGTTTAACACTGGCAGTGCTTAGTAATTAAAATTAATGGTCATTATTAAGATATGCAGTAAAAAAAAAAAAAAAAAGCTTCACAGACCAACATGTTTATCCAAGCCAATAGTCATTCCACCGCTTTTTATAGAAACCCTGAACAACCGTAATAGAATGAAAATATCTCTTTGGCTCTATTTTAGGCTCTGTGTGTCAGTGACAGATTACCCAGGAATGTTTCCCCCTAAAACCAGCCCCCACATTTAAAAAAAAAAAAAAAAACCCAAAATAACAGAAACTCGGTGCCTTTGTACATAGCTTTTTCATGAAGTATAGACATTTCCAGATAATGTGCAATGGAATTTGTGCCTCAGTGTCAAATCTTTACTAAATGCTTTACTTTAAGTATCCTCCCTCCAGCTTAGTGAAATGAATACGTCAGTCAGCCAACATGAGCCCAGAGAGAAAAGAATGGGATGTGTTATTATGGTAATGTGATACAGGACGTGCAAGAGCTCGACGATAATGCCTGATAATAAAATCTTCATTACTTCTTTAAAATTTATGGACGACTCATGATTTAAACAACTGAAGTCAGACCTGATCTGTACATCAACGGTAGACTCCTGTCAAAATGCTAATTCTGTTTAAGTGTCCCAGTCAGCCAGTAATACCAGAGTCCTCATAAAACTAGACAGCAGCTAGAAATGTTATTTGTCACACCTGTGCTCTTCTTGCTCTGACATGCCTTAATGTGTGTCTAAATTCTTCCATCAGTGTATTTTAAAATCTCAATTATATCATTCAGAAATGTTGACACACCACGCAAACCCATAATCACAGTGCTTTACCAACCCACAGAACTTCATTTTGAGCTTTGTCCCACATCATACATTTACAAAGCATTCATTTGACGCAACGGTATAGCCCTAGGTTATATCTCGGAGTTTTAATATCAAATGGAAAATGCAGTAGCATGCCAGTTCGCATCCCAGTGAGGCACCCGGGATCTATTTGCGTGGAGTCTCCATGTTCTCCCCGTGCAGCGTGGGTTCTCTCCGGGTTCTCTGGCTTCCTCCCACAGTCCAAAAACATGTTGAGGTTAATTGGTGATTCTAAATTGTCCGTAGGTGTGAATGTGAGAGTGCTTGGTTGTCTGTCTCTAAGTGTAGCCCTGTGATAGACTGGTTACCTGTCCAGGTGAACCTGCCTTCACCCTGAGTCAGCTGGGATAGACTCCAGCCCCCCACGACCCTAGTGAGGATTTAGTGATGTATAGATGATGGATGGATGGATGAAAGCTAGTAGGAGAGAGATAAAGAAAGTAAATCATATGTCCAACACCTGATGGCTTTTTTTGTCTTAATAGCATGAACTATTGAAAGACTCGGACAAACACAGGAACACATTGCCCTTTATCTGTCTTAAAGCCTAATTAAAACTAAATAAATCAGATTGTAGGACCGTTTGTCTGATCTTCTTTTAGTTCTTTCTGTTTTTGTTCCATTTATAAATTCAAATACACTCACTGGCCACTTTATGTATTTATTCTGATTTTACTGAGCTTCTACTTTTTCTTTTTTTACATTGTGAAACGGTAATATCTCTATTTTAAGTTTATTATTGGGGTCGTAGTGTGTGGTGATGGTGTGCTAGACTGCTATATTGCGAATCTTCCTAATATTTTGCAGCCCTCATGCTGATGTGATGAGCGCATATATGATGCTTTTTAGCGTATTGATTTGTTTGTTCTTTGACCTTGTGCTTGTACATTTCTTTATGCCTGTGTGAGTCTTGTTTAATGCCTGGCTGGACACCGGTTTCCGCTGTGTATGGTGTGCTAGAACGTTTTATCTAACTTTATAGGCACTTAGGGTTAGAGAATATTTAAGGTTGAGAGGTTAATTCATCATCTTGGCCTGCAGTATTTGTTATTTTCTGAGGTGCTGTGTTAGTCAATCGGCCTCTGTAGCAGATTTTTGTCAGCTAAAGAACTAAAAGTGACTATTACTGATATAAAAGAAGGAAAATAGATCTTATCTGTTTGAATAAATGTTACTTATCACTATAAATGATGCCATTCTCCACCCCGGCTTTACTAAATTGATGCCTTCACCTATTAAGTATGACATAAACAGACCGTTCTTGCCACATTATGTTTATTATTTGCTTTAATTATTATGTTTTTGACCTAACAGCAAGTTTGATTGTCGTAAAATATATTTTAATGTAGAAATACCATCCAAAAACAAGCTTAAAACTGTAGAGCCAGGCACACTCAGCAGAACGTGGTACTGGGTTAAGTAGATCAGCTTTCTCCAGTGCTGCACTGTGAATGCACTGTAAGGCTAAGTAGTGTGAAAATACCGCCTACGCTTAGGGTGCTCATGCACTTACAAGTTTAATATTAAACAGCCTTAATGCTGCACAGAAGATTAACTGCGAAGACAACCAAATGTGTGATTTTTCTCGCAGATTATACAGCAGCGATAATAGCAAGCCGTGGGATCATCATGTCTGTGTTGTGCTCTGACTTTCGCCACATTCATTTTGTCTACCAGCGTTCTAGTCATACCAGCGCCAGATAGCAAGCAGCGCCAGTGTGGCTTTATCAGAATCTGTGAGCAGGTGTGTAGTTGTACAAGGTCAGAGCGAATAAGAGGAATTCTGCAAAGTGTGTGCGTCTATGTTGTGTGTCTGCTAGACTCTGTGTCTGCCTGGGTATGGAATACATTATTGACACTGTGGGATTTGTTTGTGGATCATTTAAACTAAGCCTATTTAGCCAAACAAACAGTATAATGAGGGAGTTGCTGTTTGTGTGTGTGTGTGTGTGCATACATGTGTGTGTTTGAGAGAGAGCTGTGACAAGCAGACGGTGTAATCTGGTCTCTGGGAACAGGTTTGGAGAACAGCCACAACAAGATTTACAGGCGTTCTGCTTCAACCACGTCCGAACAGTCAGAATTGGTTTTTCAATGACCCGCATCCACCAAATCCACTTCAGTCAAATGTCACTTTTTATTGACGTGCACACAGAGCTGAGACAGACTCACGACTGTTGTAAAATAATCTAATGCAAGAATGTAAATGATGCTTAACTGTGTCTTTAAGTTCATCAATAACCACTTCTACTAATGTAATTATACTGATAAACTTGTAATTCGTTTTGAGCTCAGTTACAGGAGATTGATTGGTATGTAGATAAATGGGCAATTTTATATCATTAAGACTGCAGATTGTTGAATAGAATTGCAGTGCCACATGTAAGATTTGATGCCAAATGAGGGTTTTTTGCCAGAAAAGTTATAATGCAGGTGTCTTTTTAAATGGGACCCTGGTGTGGCATTGTGATGGGCTACTGGCAGAATTATGGTAGGTTCCTTCTTGACATTAACCATATGTCCTACTGGATATTTGGCTGGCTAGCTGAGGTTGCTAGTAAACATTGGCAAGTAATAATTGGAAGTGCTGAACGTCACGCTACGCACAATGAGGGTTTGGTGGGAGTGAAAGCGATGGTAAATCTGGCACATGGCAGCAGTCTAAATGACAGCAATGTTGTTCCAAAATTGTAGACTCCATCTTTAATGCCTTAATTTTAGAAATATGAGCATCTTTTTCTTTAAAAATGTGTTTTCATTTAGCAAAATAAGTTAAAGCTCCCAAGGATGTTGATTAAAAGTCTGAAACAGACTACAAATCTGAACAAACATTCACTTCCAGGTTTCGGCACTATGAAGACATCTTGGTTGACAACAAACATGACTGAGATTTGATAATCAGTATGTATGTAATGTAACATACACGTAACATTGAAACGACCTTAGCCTCGGAAAAATGTCATGTGTAATTAGTTTGAGCAATCTTAATTGAATCTTACAGTGTGTGTCGACCCCTTGAGACCACATTAACAACTCTGCGCCCGCTGTTCGGGCAGAGCTTCTCTAAATGAGGTAAATTGCTTCGTCTATTATCTCTGAGCCCCTTACCACCATTCCCCAAGCACATTATTTACTCGCTGTGCTGTTGTGAGCACACATACTTGCACATGGACTGTATCAGTGTGTGTTATGCTTCTGCTGACACAGTGGTCCTAGTTTTGAGGGCTCGCCCGGCCCTTCATACTGTCGCACTGCTTAAACCTGCTTCCCCAGCTGCTAGACTAAGCGGGATTACTCAAGGCTTACACACACACACACACACACAAGCATACACACACATTTGCATAGACCAGTACCACAGCAGACACACACACACACAAGCTCCTTTTATCATCCAACCTCTGTGTCTAATTGATGTGTGGATTATGCCGTCTCCACTCACTCCACACAGCTGTTTCATAGCTTCAATTCATCTGAGCCACAAAACGCTGGAGACTAAACTGCGCATTTACCGTTTGCTGTATTTTTGGCACCGTCAAAATGTATAGAGTCTGAATTTAGTTCGGTAAATATTGGAGGAATGCAGTCCTCCTTATCAGGAGTTATGAAACGTGTGTGCAGTCTTAACTGGAGCAGGACTGAGAAGAACATCACATGCTGATCATCTGAAAACATTTCTGAAGAAATGCCTTGTGCTCTGTGTGGTTAAAAACAGTAAACCATAATATTTCCCAACATTCTTGGTGCAGTACACCGAGGAAAATGCGGCCATTGGAGGAAAATGCTACACCCTACTTTTTCCTTAAAAGATAAAACATAATACAGTCGTGAAAATCACTATAATGCAGCAGTGATTCAGTTATAGACGGCTTCTTTTTAACCGAACCACAGCCTGAAGTATCCCCACTTGGCTGTGTTTGATTTGGCCCGGTCCGACTTGGCTTGGCATGTCATGGTTTGTTCTGGCTGGTGTAGTGAAAAGGGTATTAGTACTGGGAGTGACAGTAAAACCGTCGGGACAGCCTGGCATTAATCTGGGAGAGGCAGTGGAGGAAGGGTGTGTGTCTGTGTCTGTGTGTGTTGTCAATTGTCAGCAGATGATGATAGGATGGTAGCCCGAGGGATGATTATGACCCTATTCACACTTATTACATAGAGTATTCAGACTGTATCCAGATCCAGCTGGTGGAGTATTCAATAGCAGTCAATATTAATGTAAAAACACATGTAAATGTGGTAAAGACTCACAGCAGTTAGAATTGAATCATGATAGTCAGAGTGTTTAGGCACTCAGCATCCAGTCACACCTCAAACTGTCACTTAGACGTTGCCTGAAATAAAGCTCAAAGGATTGGTTGATTGTTTGATTAATTGACAGAAAACCGTCTATCTTGCTATCTGCATTTTTTATTTTTTCCTAGATCATGTTGTGAAGAGGCAAATATAGCAAGTCTTTTCTGTCTTGCTTACAGTAGCTCATCACCTACGCTGCTTCTTTCATCACTAAGGTGGTGTAGCTGTTGACTGTACAAGCCACCTGACTTGTTATGCTTAAGCCTCACTCTTGATTTTGTCCACGTAATACTCTGCAAGAATGTTAAAAAGTACAGACTTGAACTAGTTTAAATTAATCCAAGGCAAGTCAGAAGAAAATGGCTTAGGGCCTGTTTAAACATGGATCCAATTAAAGCAGGAACTGCCCATGGGATCTCTTTATTCCTTATCGCCTGTGTACATGAACGCCAGACACACACACAGGAAACCTGCTCGTCAGCAAATACATGAAACACCCGAGTATGCTAAGTGGAGGCCGGTACGATCCTGGTGTCTGCATGTGTTTGCATGTTCATTTATGAGTGGGTGTGTGTTTGTGCAGGGACTAGTTTGTTGTCTGATGTGGGTGTGAAGACATCAGCGGTGATGCAAGGTGCTCGTCTGCTGCTTTATGTGAGTGTTTATGTAATCATGTATATGAGCAGTCGTTTGCAGGCGTATATTTATCAGAGTGAGTTTTTAGGAACCTGTGCCTGTACCGCCAGTATCGCATGACTCACTCCAGATGATGTTGTCCGGTGCTACATGAGGTAATAGTGTAAGACACAACTAATCACTGATATTAATGGCGGCACCAATAAAACAGACAGAAGCAGATAAGAGGAGTGGGGGAAGCTCAGTCGAAAGGTTGAGGAGAAGGCGGAGGAGTTGCGAGGAATAATGAGAGAAGAGGCACAATGATGACAGAATAAAAAGGAATAAGAACTGGATAAAGGTAGACTTGTTGAAAAGAAAATGATAGAGGAGGAGAGGTTGTGGATGATGGAGAAGAAAGTGTGCAGGACAGAAATCCTGTTTGAGTGAGAAGAGCAGTCCAGCTCCCAGCCCCCAGTTTAGTTCGGTTGTTTAGTTTGGCCGACTCCGAACAACTGGAACAATATTCACGCTAGGAGATGGATGGAGGGAGGGTTAGACACAGTTCACCTGAAAAAACTGGTTACCTAATGGTTTTGTACTGCAAATGCTTCTGAGATGTTTTTTGGTTGTGTCTGATTTAAATGATGGAAGTGACGGACAGGTTCACTATTTCTCGTTTAAGGTCTGTTGCGCAAAATGTGAGCTTGACAGTATGATCTATGAGGGTTAGGGGTTTGAAAAAAAAGTGACTCTACAGTGCTTTGACTCTTTGTACACTAACTGTGTGCATATGTGTGTGCATGTGTATTTGAACCGCTTGCCCCGTGTTGACTGAAGTGAGCGATACTGTGTATTTTTTTCCCCTTACTCCGCTCACTTTATGAGCAGGCCTCGAGCGTAATGAGCCTGGTTGCTTTCCAAGTATAGCAGTGTTTATTTATGGGGCAGGAAAGGCTATTTGTGTCAGGAGGAAGTGTTGCACGAGCGCTATTTTTTACTCGGGGGTCTTCTCGCACCCATAAAGGTCCTACGTTGGGCAACGGCATCAATCCTTCAGCTTTAAATTGGATTACAAGTACATTCCAGTGAAAAAAAAGCCAAGTATTTAAAAGAGTTTTAGCTGAAAGGTAATACACTGGCTGGATGTCGTGTTCACAGGATATCTGTGTGAAGTCGTGGCTGCAGTGGATTCCACTCGACGGAGTCATGGTGGCCTCATAGTGTTCCTGTAACTATACCAGTTGTTTATGAGAGGAGCACATGTAAAGCTGTAAAGCATGAGGTAATTAGAGGGGTCAACTCATTCAAGTTGTAAGTTTTTCAAGAGCCAGCGCTGAAGAGAGGGAGACAATGAATGGCATGATGGCAGTTTTTTTGTTTTTTTCCCCCTTGTGTGCTCCGTCTTCAGTGGAAAGGCTGAGAGAGAGACTTTTAGAATTATAAGATCTTGTTGTGTCTTTAATTTATTAGTCACAAAATAAACGCAGGAGCCAGTTTTTGAAATATAGTGCGTGTTAAGCTTGAACATAGTGTTTGTTTGGCGTGGCATTAATCTCAGAGACACTTCTCCGTGACTTGGTTTTTATTGGAATGTTAAATGTGCTATAAATACTGAGTGGCTTTTGGTTTTAATAATACAAATGAAGGAAGGCTAAGAATAACTTCAATGAAGCCCTTAAGGCTCTATGGAAAATGCTGCTTTATTTTTAGGCCAACATTGTCATGTCATGCATTTGAATACATATTTCCTATCAGTGCATCAAAGACACACATATTCTCCTTGGCAGTCTTGGTTCTTGGCAAAGTTGGTGCAAGAAATGCTTCCTTGGCAGCCATTAGGTGTTAATAGGAGTGCCATTTAACTCGGTTCTCATTGGTGTCTATAAAGGGGGAACTCCACCAGCTTTACACAAAGACTGTTTACAGATCTGGGGGAGCACTACGGCACATGTGAAATAAAGCTGTATGAAGCGTTTTGTGGCTCCAGAATGAGCTGCAATAAATGGCTTTAAGTGATCACTTGAGTCAGGATTGGTTGGGGTTAAAGTCTTAGAGTTTGAAAATTAAAAAAATGTGTGGGTGGTGTTAATTCAAAAAGAGGTAATCTTGCTAGAAATCTGGAGTCTGCTTGATTTTCGTAGCTTGAGGCTACCTTTATTACTGCTAGTGTTCCACACCCAGATATCAGACCCACTTGGTGGTTGAGTTGCATTGTGGGGAATGTAGACACTAGGTTTTGACAAACAAGAATAAAATAGATGACATCTCTGGTGCTGCTGCATTCATTTTGACAAACACATTCCCTTGACATGTTACAGGAGTGCAATGTTAACCTGTTAGTCTTTTATTTACACCATTAGCTGATCACACATGTGTCAGATGGTGGCTCTACAACCAGCATTTCTAAGTAAACGGTGTCGAGTGAGGGGAAAGCTGTGCAGGTAACATTGCTGTAAATTTTTAACAGGTTTGCCAAACTAGAAAACTGTTCTCAAGATGTAAATTAGTGTCATTATCTAAACGTGCAGCACACATTGGGAAGTATTGTGAAATCCGTGGCAGCATCTTTCATTATAAGAGCAACCATCTGGTCTTTGTTTAACTGATCTGTATGCTAACTCTTTACTCTTGGTTTCAGAGTTTCAGAGTCTAGTAAACTATTGTGGCGTGTGTGTGTGTGTGTGTACACGTGTGTGTGTGTACGTGTGTGTACGCCTGTACGTGTGTTTGTACTACAGAGGGCAGTAAGCGGTTTCAGCTGTGGCCTGAGAGAAAGGATGTATTGTTTGAGGACATTTGAGCATCTGCTTTGTTGTAGATAAGGGGTTTGAAGTTAACAGCCCCTGCTGATCAAAGGACACAGATATTGTATATGTGTCAATCTCTGTCCTTTCTTCGCCGTTTCTTTTCCTTTCTGTACAGTGTTCGGTCTCTACTTCCTGTCTGTGCTGCCCTCCTGTGTCTCTCAACCATTGCCAAACAAAGAATATTCTTTTTGTGTGTGTGTGTGTGTGTTTACTATCCCCCTCTGGAGTTAAATCTTGTTGACTCTGTGTTTTTGCTCTCATGTAACCTACTTTTTCTTTGGCATTTATTTTGCTTTATCTCTCATCTCTGCATGTAATCCCACAGACAACATAATTCTTATTTACACAGAAGACAAATCTGTGTTAGTGTGTGAACTGGGATAGAGAACACTGCTGTGTGTGTGTGAGAGCCTGTGTGGAAGGAAAGACTTGAAAGGAGTTTCTCTGTGATTTCATCCTAATAATCTTTCCTTTCTACTTAGCATAGGTTTTTTTTTAATAAGCCAGTCTCTCTGTAGATTACCTCCAGAAATAATACATCCTCATTCAGCCTGTCTTTTCCCAATTTCTTTTTTTTTTCAACCTAGTTGTTCTGGCTGCCTCTTCAACACTTCAGTCCAGAACAAGATTTCCTCACAATTACTGGCCAGATCACCATGAAATTTGTTGGATATTTTTTCATCCCATAGCATTATAAGCATGATTTTATTTTTTTTTTTTGCTGCTGTCAGGTCAAATATCCCTTTCATAACTCTTAAACACATGACAAACCGCCTGGAAAAGAAATTCTTGAATTTCCATGAAATTCGCCACGGATATGGATTAGACTTCCTGGGAAAAGTTCTTCTTAACATATGCTTTAATTTAATTTTCGAGTTCCACTCTAATTCATAAAGTGCACAGAACTGATGATCGTTGGAGTCATGAAGGCCTTGTGAGGGCTGTGTGACAGAGCGAGTTTGACATAGTCAGGCTTTCTTAGAGTAAGTGGACTTGACAAAATGTAAAACCCCAGTCAGAGATAAGAGGTTTCACAACACGGAGGTTATCAAGTTCTTTTGGTAATCCAGGTTTTTATCACCCAACTTTGTAAAATAAAAGGAGGCATTTGACACCTCGTGTGACTCTTCTACACACAATGGACCAATGGCATGCGGACTACTTTAGTGAAGAGGTTGTTATAATGGAGAGGTATGAGGAATAGTTTAAAAAAATGGTTACGTAAAAAAAAGGACAAAGAGAGGCATGGTGGTAGAAAATTGTTAATTGTGTAAATTTATTTTAATTCTCAATGAACTCCCAAAGCAGCAGGATGAAGGCTGAGGGTATAAACCTGCTACTGGCCACATATTTCAGTCAGCCTTCTCCTCTTTTTCTATCTGCAAGTTTATAACTTCGCTATTGGAAAAAATCTACAATAACCTACCACACTAAAAACTTCAGGTTTTGCCAAGGACTTGTATTGTGCAGTCAGGCAGCCCTGCTAGTTTTTTGGTGAATTATCCATTTTAATGACATCGCTCACCTCCTTTCAGATGTTTTGAACGAACACCGAAGCTGCATCCTAAGACAAGTTCACCTAAGACAAAGGAATACAAACAAATTTAGCCATAGAGGTGCACTGTAAAATGGACTGGACAGAACCAAACATATTTATGCATTTTCTGCATCATCATCTAAATGCATGCAGGTTCTCGTGGCGACTCGTTTGCACTACTGTAGCTGTATGGTTCCCCTCTGTATGAATATATTGACATATTCCTTCACTGTCAGGAAAAGAGTTGGTGAAGTAGAGGTCCTACTTACAGTCTATTTAAACCCCAAACTGAACTGAACCTTCTATGGAGCAGGTTAGCTGTGCAGCAGAAGTTACCACAGAGATCCAGCCAGGTTCAAAAACTCTGGCTTTAGTCTCATCATCCCCATGAATCTAACTTCATAGTGCAGCTGTCTGATGTCTTTGCTTATTAGAAAATCTTTGTGTTGTGGAAGTACCGGTTGCGTTACAAAAGTCTTCCCCCCAGTACATGTTTTCTAGTGATTTAGACCATAGTGAAGGTAAACAGGACGACATAGGAAATCAAAGGAAGACAAACACCTTTTTATCTGTAGGTCAACAAAGATGTTATTCTGCCTATTTGAAGGGAAATAAAGGTTTTCTAAAGTAAATGTTTGTCCGTTAAGCTTGATCTGCTCTACAAACACACAGAATGTGATGTAGGAATTACGGTTTCTTGATCTTCGTTTGTTTTTCCCTCAGAGAACTGAGGAGGGTTCAGAGGAAGGAAGTAGGTTAAGGATGAATGACTCGCTAAAGTATATGAAGTTATACACAGGATATACGTAGTAGAAAGTCGAACTTGTACGGCTGAAATATCTCTTTAAACCTCCTGGCGTACCTTTTCCAACTGCTCTTTCACACGTTGGCTCCTTGCACTCCTGTCCTTGTCCTTGCAGCCAGCCTCAGGTCTGGACAAACAGGAAACACTTAGTGTTATCAGCACACCCTTTGTGTGTCTTAATGAGTGTCAGGCTAAAGACAGAGAGGGAACACACACACCCTGATTCCACTGTAAACACACTCACTGCAGCCCAAAAAACAGAAAGAGAGGGAGAACCTGAAGGGAAGGCAGGCGGACAGACAGAGCCAGAGGAAACGGAGCTGAAAGCAGGAGAGGAAGGGAAAATCCTTTTCACTTCCTGGTGATACACACAGAGCGACAGTAGTCTTACTGGTTTATAATCTCAGGATTAGTGACCCATGATGTATTGCTTGTGCAAACCCTTGTGGGCTAAGCCCGCTGTATTCAGTGCCAGCAGATATAGTCCAAAGTTATTTGGGGTTCGTGTGTTGTGCACTGACTAAATTGATTTTGAGAGTCTGCTGTTTGTTTAGGATTTAACATTCTCTTTGCTCTATTGTGTCCTCCAGATCGTACATCATGAGGGGTAGGCCCGCAACGGAGCTACTGTTTCTCATTTGGGCTACAGAATGTCAGAAAACTGAAACGTGCCAATCAGAGTTTTCTAACCCCAAAGTGACACCTTCAGAATACCTTAGGTCAAATCCCAAAGTTATTCAGTAAATCCTGACAACTGAGTGGTTGGACAATATTTGCCTTTTTTGCTTGAAAATGACTGAAACAATGATCTAAACAGTTACTGATTCATTTTCTGTCAGCTAGTAGTTTCAGCTCTAATGAGGACATTTAGGTGAATTAGGAAGGATGATGACTGACTTGGTGTTATTGATTTTGTTTTGGCACTGATATTATGATATTAAAAGCGAATGAATGGAAGTCTAACCCCATAATTAAGTTTATTGTCATACTTATTCCCAAAGACTTTCCCTGCGGTCCTGCATTCTTAATTTACTGCTCGCTCTCACCGTCTTACTAGTCTGGACTCACTGACTCAGGAATGTTTTCTAAAATGACAGCGATGTCCGTAAATAACAGTCTACAGAACCAAAAACCTGATTCTTGTTTCTTAGTTCCTTTATTCATATGATTAAGCACGAAAACCTGTACTTTCTATACATACCTTTACATTAATGTTGACCTGCTAACATACACCGTCGGCTATTTTCAACTCAAACTCGACAACATTTTCCTGTAACATCTTCCTGTGTTCATGCTCTTTTTTTTGCGTGTAGAAAACTTTTAAAACGTGCTTTGTGCAATCACGTTTTGTTGGCTGCTGAGGCCTGCGCTGATTTTGCTGCCTCTCTGCCAGCACATGATTATTTCATCAGCCTCCCTGCGACGACACCAGTTGAGTGCGCGGCCAGAACTGGAGCAGTGCATTCCGCTCCACTTAAACCTGTCCACTACAATGTAGTCTAATGCTATCGGTGTCATGCTGATCTGTCGTGACTGTCCTTCATTTCTTGTTCAGCCTATTAAAATCACAGAGGCCATTAGGCACGATCATGCCATAGTGTTTCCCCTGTAATTTTTTCAATTAGTGCGAGTTGAGGGTATTTATTTTGGTAGGGGTCCATCCCTTTCTTTTTTTTACTTCATACATGCGGTTCTTGTTAATGAGACCGCGATAGCAGCATTCACTGCAAATGTCAACTGTTTACTCAACAGCGTTTTCTCTGTTTTTAATTCTTGCTGCTGCAGAGCGTGACCGCTGTGATGCTTCAGTGTACAAAGAGGAAGTCCTGCTCAGTGAGACAAGCGAAATTAATCATGAACACCGGAGAACTTTCACCTCTGAGACAGTGATGTGTGAAAAGTTTGTGAAAAGTACACAGAGTTGTGCAGATGTTGGGCTGGTTTCTCTGTCCTACAAGCCCCTGTGGGTATTAACAAAAGGCATGGCCATAAACAGTAACTGTATATTTCTGTTGGAGAGAAAGGGAATGTTGACTCTGCGTTGTAGACATAGTGGAGGTTCAGATGAGGTTAGCGCTTCTGAACAGTTGTGTATTTTTAGAGTGAAACTTGTCAAGCGGGCAGGAGTTAAAAGACGAAGGGTACTGGGCCCTCCCACTCTTTTCTTTGCCCTAAATGTTCTGCATTTTCTCGAAACACAGCAACTGACAGCCAGTAACGGCATGAGCAAATCTCTACTGAGGCGAGTATACAGTGTACCGGTAGTCTGGTGTCGCTGCTAGTGTTCCTAATGACAGTGCAAAACTCTGAACCACGAAAATATACAACAAGCCTGTTTGTGGTTTCCCTTCACTATAAAACTGCACTCCGACTTTACTCAAATGTCTATGTACTCCTCCTCGCTGTGTCCTCTCAGGTTTGTCTGGTTGACCACCTTTCATGGCAGCCTCCTCCAGTTTTGTGTAAATCACGGTTTGAGTTTCATTGTACAAAAAAACTAAAAACTTTTTCTTGTTTTTCTTTGTGACGTATTTCCAGCCTACTTCTGTTCTTCTGAAGGTGGACAGATAACATTTTCGTCTAGGAATTGTACAGATATTTTGTCTTTTCAATACCATTCTGCATCATTTGTGAAATTTTCTGCCAATTAATCTATCAATACCATCGTATACGAGGATTTAACGTTTGCTGCTTGATGAAACCTGGATCAAGATGACCAGCTTCATGGGGGTATATAAAACGTATGCTACTGCTGTATGCTAGTCTGTAGGACATTTCTTTAGGATACTATGTGAGCTGTATTTACCACATTAATATGAGCTCATTTAGGTTTTCAACATGGAATTGGGATGGATGTAGAAGTCAATTTTTCCAGAAACGAGTGGTGTGATCAGAGGGGAAGCTTGATCTCATTCCAAGTGACTAGCCAACATCAAGGGAGTTCATAATTCTTTACGTCTTGAGATCTGATAAGTTACAGAACTATTTAGGTCCATACTACATGGTCAGGCTTATTTTCAGCTGTAGAGCCTGATTTAAGCCATAAATGTCTCCTCGCCACCCTTACGATCAGACTTTTTCTGTTATTCAGTGTGTCATTTATAGGGGTGGGTTTGTTTTAGCTGCTGTTTCCGGATCACAAAGGCACTCAATTACAGCAGTAGGTTCTGCCCTTCCTGATATCCACGACACAAGATAAGGAGAGTGCTGGTCACTGTTAAACAAGCACTGGCTCGGTTTCCAATAAATGTGTTGAGTAATGTAAACAAATAACTCTCGAAGCTCCTTTTACATATCTTGTGCAATGCAGCTACAGGGTTCATGTGTCGGGGCATGTGTGTTTCCATTTTCTCCTGTTACGCCTCATCTTTACGCTTTTCTGTTCTTATACAGTCTCAACTATTTTTAGTATTGGATTGACTCAGTGCCATGCACCTGAGTACCCTGATTGAACAACACATGACTGTCTGTATGAAAATCACGAGACTTTCCATACCAGCGTGCCGGGAGACAAATCCAGCCCGCCTCTGTGAAAAGAAGAAATCCTAACCACTGCACCATATGGGATGCGTCCTTTATAACTTCAGCTATCTGCGACTGTGTCATGTTTCACTGCGCACACCAATCATAGTGACAGACGCTTGCACTTCCTTTGACTTCTCGCGGTTGCTGTGTGTAGTCGTTTCTTTATTCTCTTTTCCCTGAAGGTTAGGGTTTTATTTCAGAAAAGCAGGCAACGTTTCAGGTTGACATTGCCCACAAATGCTGGTAAATGTAAAACTCAACAATCTTCTGATGGAAATCAAAAGCAAAATTGTCCATGTAATGAACCTTAATGATGCATGACCACGTGTGTGTTGTGTTCAGATGCATGCACACTTTTGTTTTTTTAAGGGTAAAGGTATGGTGGCAAGTACTGCAGCTTAAAGATACCCATGCATTCTTGTAAAGACACAGAAGCTATGTTTACATTTAGATTATATGATCTTTCCCCATGAAATATTTGAAAAGCCAAATTGTTGGGTAGTTAAAATTGTGCAACAGCCATAAGTAGTTTGCAGTCTTCTCCTTATTTGGTGTTGTTGGTGCATTGCACTACTTTAACGTTGCTGAAATGTGCTATAAAGGTTGGCTTTTCTCTGAGTCTGTATTTGTTTTTATTAAATCTGAACAAACAGTGGGTATTTTTGGCTGCATGTATTGAAGTATGTCAATCACAGCCCATAGCAGACTTGGCAGGACACCTGGTAGACTCATACATCTTTTTCACATGTTTCCGTCGGTGTTCAGCTGAATGTTTTCGTAACCAATCTGTTATTTCCAATCTGTCAGTGGACTTTCTCGTCTTACACCACCTCCTAAGTAGTGCCTTAACTGTTGCTGTGGTGCTTTGAAGCCTGAATCACAAGAAGTCACAGATATCCAGTGCGTGGGCACCGGTTTACAGCTGGATAAGAACCAATGTACCAGAACTCTTTGTTTAAAAAAAAAACATTAACTTCTCTGTTCGCAGTCATCTTACACTTTGTTCATTTTTTTAAACCACCAACAATTAAGTAGTTTTCACTCCCTCGCTCACCCATGTTAACGACCCCGCGGCTGAGGCTGCACAGCTCGGTGGTCATCCTAGCTGTTTCAGTGACAGAAGATTTTTATAGCCCCGCATTTTTCCACCAGCTGTGCAAAATGTATTGCAGTGGTTGCATTTGGGAGTTTGCCACAGAGGCTATTTACACCCTGTATCGCTATGTTGGCCGAATGCTCTCCTGTAATAGGGTACAGTGTGCCTCCGTGAGTATTTAGGGAGTCAGAGAGTTCACCTTCTTATCACGTGTAGGTCAGTAGGCTATCAGGTCAAATTTAATACTGTACTGCATCCTGACATGCACAGGTGGTCGCAGAGAGAGCTGACTAATGATGTTGTCCTGCCAACACGGTGAGGGTATCGCTCACCTCCTAGTCTGCTGTGAAGGCTCGCTGTTCTGTATCTCGTAGCATCAAGACTGCTGTGGAGCAAGATAGTCTGAGTATGAGCTCATGCTCGAAGCTTTCCAATAGCTGACTTTTCTCTATCTGAGCAGCCCATCAGTAAAACAAATGTGAGGCCATTTGGTTTGCGTCTGCGTGTGTCAGTGAGCGTGTTCACATTGGATGCTGCTGCTGATGTTTGTGTGTGTGTGTGTGTGTGTGTGCTCACATATGATAATAAATGCTTTGTGTGAGCCATAGCAGAGCCAAAAAAACATTCTCTCCCTCTGAGAAGCCATTCTGACTGCAACCTCAGATTGGCTGATGTGTCTGTTAACATCTAACGACAGCACACATTTACAGTGTGTTGTTGTTATTGTTTTTTAGGGTAAATGTAAATTTAATGAACCAAGCTTTTATAGAATTAGGAGTCATTTATTATCCTGAAGTCTGTAAAACATCTAGGATGATACTTCATTTGGGATACATGAAGATTTTCTTTGTTTTGTCTTCTCCTCATCGTTCTATTACTTTTGATTGTATTTTCTAATAAACCTCTCTTGTTTTCTCTTTTTCCTTTATTCCTCTTTAGACCAACGAATGGAACAAAAACGACGAACGCCTGCTCGCGGCGGTCGAGCATGGCGAGGCGGAGAAGGTGGCGTCGCTTCTTGCCAAGAAAGGTGCCAACGCTGTGAAGCTGGACAGCGAGGGCAAATCAGCGTAAGCATGTTTAGTCTTTAGCTACAAAACAATGAATTAATCATGGTTTCGGTACAGATTTAGTACGACGCACGTGTTTGTCCTGTTTGGTAATTTATGCCTCTGCATGAATCCAATGAGAACAGCAGACTCTGTTTAAACGTGGAGACAAAATAGTAAAGCTGCAACCTAAATCCTGCAAAAATAATGACAGATAGAGTCAGTAGTTTCAGTGGGATGAAAACGTGGTAAACATGCAAACCAGAAGAGCCAGAGCAGGATAAAATGTGAAGGCCACACATACAAAACCTTCAGTCTTGGTCATTTTTCTGTTTTCCTTTCAATTCAGATGCACATACCTCTACAGTATATGCTCAAATCCTCAAGTCTTAGGCTTATGAAACTACTTACGCGCTCCGCTGCACAATGTTAAAAATGAATGGCCAATCTAAAAATATATCTGTTTTCGTTGGTTCTAAAAAGGTTGACACTTTGCAACCATTCAGTCGTCAGCTTCCATGACTTCAGTGTTTTGAAAACAGGTTCATTTCTGCAGAAGCGGTGGAGCTGGTTGCCTCACCGGTTGAGATTGTTGATAACACAGAGGCTCAGTGTTAATATTTGACCTCTTTCTTGTTCTGAAACACAACACCGGCTGACCTCAATGTGTTCAGCCGCTCGCACAGAGCCAGGAACATCAAAACGCAGGACTAAGCGCAGCGAGGAACAATTATGCAGATTCTCACATGCTGAAACAAACACGTAGGCTTTTCAATTCCACCAGTCGTTGACATCCTTGACCTTTTCTCTGTGTGCGACTAGAACACAGAAACACACGTACAGATGCATACTCGCAGCCTTTGTAAATCATGATGAATGTGGTGGTTTGGAATCGCAATGCTCCAATCTTTTCAGGACGCACAAAGGAGGAGTCTACAGTATCTCTATGGTGATAAAACCTGATTGAAAGGCATGTGGGCATAGTGTTTGTGTGAGTGTGTGAATGTGTGTATCCGACACACACACACACACATTCTAAGAGGGGTGTGGGTGTGTGTTGTGGGTTTTTTTTTTTCTCCCCCACTCTGCTCGATGAGGTGGAAAGGGGTTGTATTGATCGCCTGCTGCATACATATGCACAAACAGGCACGCACAATTCAGACAAAGAGCGTTTTTTTTTGCACATGGGGTGATATCAGCTTAGGACATTCCTGCACACACAGTAGCACTTTACCAGCTTTACTTAAAATAACAATGTTCAGTGGACACATTTTAATTCTAAAAACAGTAGGTACACTATAAAATCGTCACTATATTGTTGCTTTGTGTTGACTCACTACCTGCTTCTTTGTTAGAACCTTTAAAGTCCCATAAAATGTTATAATTACTGCCTTAAAAGAATAGTTGTAGTACCAGTAGACATTATGATATTCTCACGTCTTCATGCTCGACATTAAGCTGCAGCTAGCAGCTCATTAGCTTAGCATTACTGTTGTCGTCCAGACCACCTAAACCGAGACACGAGCAAACCAGTGTATCGAGACAAGACCTAGACTTTGAGGGGCTCAGAGCAAGCTAAGAACAGGACCAGACCAGTGACACACTTCGGATTAAATCTGGAACATGTAAATCATTACTTTGCGCCACTACAACTAGTGCCTTGAAACATACAGCTTATATGGTAGCTAATATCCATCCATTATCTATACATCGCTTAATCCTCACGAGGGTCATGGGGGGCTGGAGTCTATCCCAGCTGACTTAGGCAGGGGGACACCTGGACAGGTAACCAGTCTATCACAGGGCTCCACTTAGAGACAGACAACCAAGCACACTCACATTCACACCTACGGACAATTTAGAATCACCAATTAACCTCAACATGTTTTTGGACTGTGGGAGGAAGCCAGAGAACCCGGAGAGAACCTACGCTGCACGGGGAGAACATGGAGACTCCACACACAAAGATCCCGGGTGTCCTCACCGGAACCAGCGACCTCCTTGCTGCGAGGTGACGGTGCTAACCACTGAGCCACCTTGCAGCACCTTGGAGCTAATATGCAAAGCTAAAATTTACTAAATCTCTTTAAGTGGGAGGTGAGGAGATTTCTCAAGAGTGTTGGTGCACAGAATTACTTTACATTTCTAAGTGCAGATAAAAGCCTGACGTGGTCTCAGCCTTTCCAGAATCTACATACTGCTGTGTGTTGTCTTCTGGACACTGTTTTGCAGATGAGCTGATTGTGGTCTAGATTGCACCATTTTATTAAAGGAGGCTTGGCTGACTCCTCTTCCCAGACAGCAGCCTCTTCTCTTCCTGCCTCCCACATTTACTCATAGTATGTGTGAAGGAGGGCAAGGAGGGGTGATAGCCATTATCAGTAACTAACATCTACATTTAGAAATGAGCCAAGCTTTTGAATGTGGAAGCGCCACATCCAATCACAATAACGTGCTAAATAAACCAGACAGTTTATCATCCCCGCTGCTGTAATCTTGACTGCTCTTGATATAAAATCCCAAGTTGTCTGAGACTGAGACAAGACGAAGTGAAAGATCATCAAACAGTGGATTTAGAACCAAGCTCTTCCTACTAAGCCTCCAATTAACACCAAAAACAAACTTTAAAAAACAAGAGACTCTGGGAAGCTGCTGCGCCAGCCAACAAGTAATCCCTTGCAAAACCACAGAGAGTTGTTTTCTTGCGCTTGGGTTTTTGTAAGGATTAAAGAAATACGAGTATTACATTAGTAGACTGGAGCTTCACATTGTCAGACAGATAGGAGTGTGGTTCAATCTAATCTTTGACAAAAAAGCAAGCACCTATACTACCCACAATGTAGAACGGTGAGGGCTTAATGGAGAAGGTTGTCACTAAAGATGCACCATTATTAGCGTAACTACTAACAGAACTGTGTTTCTAATTTATTCTTTGCTTCTGGTTCTTGTGCAGCCTCCATGTAGCAGCTGCTCGAGGTCAGACAGACTGCCTATCTGCGATCTTGTCTCATGGAGCTGATGTGTCGACCACCGATGCTGCTGGTACGTACTGTAGTTACATTCAGAATTCATTTTTAGTCTCTACACAAATGTGAACATTTTACTCGATGCATACCATAAAAGGAAAAGTATAATACTGTGTTGTCTTGTTTTGGACTTAGAAATAAAAAGGTAGCATCTTAGCTCACATGTATACAAAAAGCTAAAAAGATTTTAGCAGAGGATTGACTCCGTCTTCCTCATTTTTTCAAGTTTGTCACTAAAAGCTTTGGTCTGATGTGTTTTTTGATTTACATCCAGGTTTGAGTCCTTTACACCTGGCTGCCAAAAACAATCACGTTGAATGCTGCAGAAAACTCATCCAGGTAAGGTTCTTAAAGTGAAGAAAAAATGATTCATGTCTCTAAAATTCCTTTGTTTTCAAGCACTAGGCCTGCCAGAAGTGTCTTCAGTCTACCGAGCCAGATTTTTAGACCACACTGACAGTAACACAAAATGTAATACAACACTCAGCACTTCCACTAAAGACAAACTATTTTAGGTCTAATGAAATGTTTTCCAGACATGCTATGCAAAAACTTGAAATATGAAGCTAAGAGTGTTTTAATGGCAGCATACATCGGTGTCACCCAGCAGGATTTTTTCTTGGATGCAATATCTAGTGTAGAAAAAGGAATGCGTGAAAGCGCCGCTCGAAATCTACGAATTTCTTGCTGTTCTGTTAAGATAACCGGACAGTTTTCACTGCTTCATTTATTTTGTCTGCTGATTGTGTGTTTGTGGGCAAATCAGCAGACACACACACTGCTGACCTAACTTTCTCCTGACAGTCTGCAGCATCTCAGCAACACACACCTGCCTGGTCCAAGCCTCCTTGCAGCTCTGCTTGCTCTCAGCAAATCCCAAATGAGTTTTTTTTTTTTGGCCAGAATTCTGTTAACCGTTATCTGATCTTCCCCTCTCTACTATCAGGAAGCAATACTAATATTCACCACATTTCTAGCAGGTCGTCACTTTTGCTGAACTATTTGGAGAAAAAAACAAACTGATATTCTGTTTGTTGCACATGTGTGTATTTCTAGTGAGTTTACAGTGTAGTTATATTCCATAAAATATCTACATACAGCACCTGTGGTAAACAGGTCTTGGCATCAGTTCCGTGGGAAAAAAAAGCCTACTTTGTGTACATTCCTTTTTCTGAAGATATCAAAAACAGGACAGGCAGCAGACAAACCAGTTTTTCTACTTCAAATAAGAATTAAATGCAGGCACAAGATATCTGGAGTTATTTGGATGTATTTAGGATCTTTGTGGTGAATGTAGAAATTTGCAAAAACATATGATATGTCAAAGACCTACTGATCCAATTGTTTTGTTTTATAAAAGCATTTTCCTCTCACATCCTCCAGAGTAAATGCCCCGTCGATGTTGTAGACGGCTCAGGAAAGACGGCTCTGCATCACGCTGGTAAGTGTCTCAGTGTCCTCGTAGTTAACTTCAAAATACAAAAGTATTGAAAGTCAGTCTGCTTTCACAAGGACGTGGGGAAACATCTAGTGAGGTTGAGTTTAAGCTCTAATTTGGATAAAATCATCGATCATATTTGATTAAGTAATTTTAGCCCCGTTAGCTTCAATCACTGTAAATGCTTTCTTTCATCGTCTGACTCTTGTTTTGTTTTATCTGCAGCTGCCAGTGGGAACATCCAGATTGTCCAACTGCTGTGTGAACTCAAAAGTCCCATCAACCTGAAGGATGCAGTATGTACTTTCAGTCTTCACTTCTATCCTTCACCGCCTTATTTTTCCTGGCATGATCGAGGGGGCCTGTGAATATAGAGTAAAGACCACAAAAACCCTCCACTGAGGCTCACACATATCGCTTTCTGCTGTGATGTTTCCACAGAAGAATTGCTTCAATTAGTTTGAGGAATCGGCATACACACGGGGTTTTCTTTAACATTTACACGTCTGTTTTTCGGCTTTCACGTATCTTCTTTCCCTGATTTTAGTTTGGTCTGCATCCCTGCATGTGCTCAAGTTTGGGCGATAAAAACCTTGTTTGTTTTACTTTAAAATCTAAATTAACTGCAGTTGTTTTGTACAGCTGTTGGCTTACGGTATGAAGGACCCTCATTAACAGGCATTTCCACTTGTTTGTCCTCCATTTCAAGATTGATTAAGGTTGTACGCGGTGTGTGTGTGTGTGTGCGTGAGGTAGAAGGTCAGCGTACTGTGGGAACTCTGTTCTCAAGCCGCAGACATGTGGTCTCCATTGCAGTGACGCACCATGCCTGTGGTTTTTACCCAGCTGGGGTGTGTGAGCATGACATTTTGTGCGTGTCTCTGTCTGTTTGTGTAAAAAGGGGAAAAAAAAGAGAGAAAAGAAGTCGAGATGTTGCCCCTTATTTACATTTTTATTATCACACCACAGCTGGCCTGGTGGAATTAAACCCACACAGCCGCTCACAATGATCTCTCAGCTTACATGTAAAGATGTCTTTCCAACTTAAACTTCTGTAAGCCTCAAGTGTAAGCCTGTGTAAGTTGTATGTTCTGGCTTTTGAAATCGGTTCATGGTACCACTTTGTACCTCTGGCTGTCAGGACTTAACGTTTGAAGTCCGTGTGCAGTCACAGCGGGCCCCTCCAGACATGATCGTTTTTGTCTGTTTTGTGACAAAAAAATTCTGTCATCACTACAAGAACTGTGAGCTAATGAAGCACTTCACTTCAAATGTACGAGCATTTTAAATTCTGCATGTGACTGGACAGAGCCGCTTTTGCATCGTTTCCTTGTTGAAAGCACGACAAAGTCTGATATTTCACCAAAGGGCAGTTTCCTTTTTTAGCTGTAATCATCTGCAAATGTTTTATGTGCGATTTGAGCAGCTCTGTCTCCTGTTAGTGGACATATAGGCTGCGAACCTCCAAGTTGTCTGGAACATATTGCTGTTTCTGCTAAGCAGAACATGCCAGCTTGTTAGCCTCAAGCATCTGTACCTGATCTATATTTGACTTGAATAAACACAAAGCAAGATGTAGAAAGAAAGAGAGGAAGATCTGCCACATCTAATATATGTCAGAGGAAGAATTTTTACAGAGAATCAAGCACAGGTAAACGTTGATTCTGCTCAGAGACAGTGGGTGATATGAACTATAAAAGCTCACATTTGCTGTTGGACAGAAGTGCTGCACATTTCTCAGCAACTTGGAGAAGCTCAGCCTTGACACAATTCACAGACATATCCAAGTAATTCTTTTGCATTGATGCATGAATGGTTCAAAAACTTTTGGAAGAACTACAAGAAAATACTGTATTTAACTTTTTTTCCCACTGCATTTATATAACATCTCCAGGTTTTGTTTTGTTTTACTAATTTTACACATTAAGTTTTTCATACAAATGATGAGCTGCTTACATAATATGATGTAATTTCATACATTAAACTACCCAAAAGTATGACTTAACTTCCCAGTAGTACAGTCGTGACTCGATAATCCGACACTAAATGTAAAACCTTCTTTTATGTCGGATAGCAAGGCTGTCGGATTGTCAAGACGGAGGTCGAGATACAAGGAGGGCTTGATGCTGGAAGGCTCATTAGTTGTTAATATTTATTGTTATAGTTGTTATAATAACTAGTGTATTGTTAGACACTACGCATTGCTGGATTTGTCGCCTAACTGACCGGTGCGCTTTGTGCACGTTGCGGCCACGTCCACCCCGGGGGAGCACTCCGACGGGGTGGAAGTGGCCAGAACACACAGGCAGTACTTGGCTGCTGATGCCGGTTTAGTTAGCGGTCACAGTTCTGTTTCCACCATTGATGGCGGCAGCGGCGGCGGGCAAGATACGCTCCATCGTTACCATCCATGTTTACTTCAGCAAACACTGAGCTGTGTGTGATGTTGTCGTGTCCTCTTCTGCGCATGCGGGACACTTTTGGGTCATATGAAGTTCACACAGCAGATCACATACAAGTCGCATTTAATTGGAAATGTGAGCAAGCTCACAAACAAATCGGATTTCACAAAAAAAATCCGAATTGAGCATTAAGTCCTGCAGTGTGAACGTAGCCAATATGTGAGATTGTTCAGTCAGATAATATGCCGTTATCCTGATTGGTGACATAAAATGTCATGTTGGAGTCAGAATCCAAGGCTGTCGGTACGTTAAGGCTGTTTTTCATGGGTTCCATTTGTTTTTCCTAAGAACCTGTCGGATAGGAAGATTTTGGGATTGTTAAGGGTCGGATTGTCGAGTCACAACTGTATATAAAATATTTGTTCCACCTCGAACAGCAGTGATATTTGTACTTGCCAAGAAATATTCTTACGTTGTACTATTGGTACTTTTACCTAATTGACCTAAATACTCCGTCCAAAAGGGGTAATTGGGAATTAACATGATCCTCCATTCTGTACAGGCGACCACTGCAGAGTGTTAAATACAGCGCTGCCATAAAACAAGGTTGAAAAAGTCTGAAAATACAAACATTTAATCTGCTGAAAAAAAGACTTCATTACATGAGCGTGTTACAAGCCAGCGCACAGCTTAAAAGCTTAATTTATTAGGTGCTCTGTAATTATGTCTTTATAAAGTGCGGCTCTGTGTGTTTGTTGGCTTCAGCGGTTTATTTATGTTAAACACAGTTGGCGATGTGTTCTGCTTTGGAGAATAGATGTACTTTGATTGTGAGTCATAGGTCCAATATTTCGGCTCGTATGGTAGAAATTAAAGCGCGAGTCAGTTCAAGGCTGGTACAGTATAAAAGGAAGTAGGTGTGTGAGTGAGTTGATTAGTTTCACCACTGCTGTAATGTTAAGTGGTGCTGGAATAGGGTTTTTAGTCCCAGTGTAGGAGTGAGGACCTTGTAAAGAGTTAAGAGTTATCATTCCTGCTCCACAAAAGAACTGCATCCCTCTCCTACCTCCAAAGTGATAAAGAGTGAACACACTCGTTTGGGTTCTTCAGTCAGTTCTCCTCTCATTTGTAAGAAGTGGTAATGAAAACATCTAAAGTCACCTGTCATGTGCTGCACTTGTTAAATATTCACACACATGCACAGACCTGCATGTATGCAAATGATCTGTGCTACCACCAAGCCAGTTTAAACTTGGCAAACGCGTGTCTAGGTGCAACACAGACAATATTATTCCATGCAGAGTGTATTCAGCTTTAAAAAGGGGTTGTTTGTTAGCATTTGCCCTAATCCACACGATCCTCAGACTGCAACATGTAGCTGTGATGCTCGCTGCCCCACTTCGGCTCTGCCAAGGCGTCTGAGTGTTGCCCAAATTTGGCTAGTCTGGCTTTAAACAACTGACAGATTGACAGCGAGCTATAAACAAGCCTGGTAACACATGGCAGCAAACACGTCGTAATACACCTATACATCCACACACACAGACAGACACACTCTGAATCCATTACCCAGAGGAGGACAACATTACTTTTGCCTTTCAGATTCCAGAGAAAGAGAAACACAGTCTGAGCCGAGCAGACACGGGGCTGTTAAAGTCTTTAGCGGAGTTCAGAGGAAGCCAGAACATAGTTTTGTTCTCTGTGGTGTGTGGAAGCAGCAGCCTTGTAATATAAAACACACAACTATGCTGACATACTTTACTGTTTCTTGATGTTCTTTTACTTTTTCCAGCAGTTGGGCTTTTTTTTTTTTTTAGCTTCTTGTTTCACTGTTAACAATAGAAATGTTCTGTGGAAATGTCTGTTAATGCTGCGTTCCTTGAAATCTATTGTTTGGCATGGTGCTGATTTGTTTAGAAACAGTGATCTCATAGCTCACTTGTAAGTCACAGTTGTTATATTTCCTAAATTAATCTTGGCTCAGTCAACACCGGGAGCCTTCTAGGCAGCATCTCCTTCTAGACTGAACAAAGAGCTCAAAAATCCCACGCAAGCAGCTATTCAGTTTGGGTTCTGGAAGGCTTCGGTTAGGTTAAGGGCCATACTTGGGGTTAGGAGCTCTCAGTGTTGTTGAAAAATGTTGCTGCAGTTGGTCAGCTCTGTGCCAAACCCTCTGCTGAGCCCATTCATTCAGCATAGCACTATATATATATATATATCATTTTTTTGGGATTTTCCCTCGGTCATATGTCTTTCATCTTTAAACAGACTGCACTCTAGCAAGCGGACCAGCGTTGCCCTTTTCTGTTTATCTGTTAGGAAATTCATTCACAGTAGGAGACATTCAGTCTTTTTTCACATGAATCTGAGACTTTTCTCACCACACAGATAGTCGCCAAAGTCTATGTCAAGGCCCACATCCCAGTGTCACACGGGATGAGTTATACAGATGTGTCTGTGTCCTCATAAACGTGTGTGATGTCCGTTTGTTGACCCTCCGTGGAATAAGTCCAGTCATGTTTTTATAATGTCCGTCTGTCCCACAGGACGGTCTCACTTCTCTGCTGCTGTCAGCCAAACACGGTCATGCTGAGGTCTGCAGCGCTTTGCTGGACTGTGGTGCTGAAATCAACACCTCCGACAACAGTGGCAGGTAAAAGCACCGCTACCAAAGTCACGTCAACAAACTGACACATTCTTGGACTCTCAGATAAATGTATGTGCTTTGGTGCTCATATACGGCGTTTTCCTATTTCGTAGGACGGCCTTGATGCTTGCGTCTGAGTCCAACGCGGTGCCTGTTGTAGAAGTGTTGGTTCAGCGAGGAGCAGACCTGTCAGCTGTAGATTCAGAAGGCCACGATGTTGTGCATTACGCCAAGCTGTCAGGCAACTCTGAAGCCAAAGTGGCCCTCATGGCTGCTCTGAACAGACACCCTGTGTTAGGTAAGAATTATGCAAAAACAAAACCTGAAAAGTGACACAGTTCTCTTTAAATGTCACTCTGCCTTCTTTAGAAATGTGTACTTGTATTGTCTCTTCAGGTGACTGCACTGACAGATTATTTCTCTGAAGACTTACTCTGACCACTGTGTCCTACTGATAATCTTAATCAAAAAAGATGTAATGTGAAATCTGGTTTGACCACTAAAACTGTTTTTTTTTTATTGCTCATTGATTACAAACAGATCATTCATTGTTCTTTCCTGTGACACATTCAGCAACTCAATCAGTGTATTGTGTTGATGACACTCAAACATCATCCTCTTGAGCTCTCACTTAACCAAACACGAAATGTTCACACCCCATTCTTTATCCTACTTCTGCTTTATGGACAATGCCGTTTCCTCATCTCTCCCATTAGGTGAAGTTGTAAACTTCCATTATGGTTCTAACTATCCCATTTGATCTAAATTTGCATTATGCTCTCTATCTTAACAGTCAATTACATGTAAATATGTGAAATAGTGGCAGTTATTTAGTTATTAGGCTTCTGGAAACTAATGACATTTCCATCTTTTATGACTGCACATAACCCTGGTTGTATTCCTTTGTTTACACATTGTAGTGGACGTGTGAACGAGAGCGTTTTCAGGTCTTTTCCCCACAAACTGATCAATAACAACACAACTACACACATGAACCTACTACCTCTGTGGGACAGAGAGTTGTGCTGCTCTGGTTTGAACACATAGTCAACACTGCCACCTGCTGTATCGCTCCTGTTACTGCAGCGATGTTTGCTGTGCGCTCTACTCCGTGAACCTGCATTAGAAATAATACAAAAAAGGAAAATAAGGCTAAAATGATTTTCTAATCTCCTGCTCATTCTTGGTGTCATTCTTGTCTCCTCTGATAGATGTCAAGTCTCCTAAAAGTCCTCAGGTAAGACATTAGTCTCTTTTTTTAACAATACTTTCTTGCAACAAGCATCAGAGTTACTAAAGAAGATAAACTACACAGCCAGTCAATCAGGAATGACTGTATGAAAGCGTAAATCTCCTAATATTACAGTAATATAAGGTGATTGATTATGAAAGGAGCAAAGATGATGAATAAAAGCTAAACTGAGACTAAGCCACATATGATGTAGTTCAACATCCGCTTCTCTCATGTGTTCGTATCTAATTTCTTAGCTTTGGAAAAACACAAACAGAAAAATTTTAGTTTCTGTTTTTGAAAAGCAAAAACTTGATTCTTACTGTAGCACTCGTTGATCGACTCTCCTTTTACTAACCAGCACTGAATCCCACCTTTCTTTTTGTCGCCTTCCCTCTCTGCCTCTGTTGCTGGCTCCTCAGCATGATCAAGTAGCTAAGCTAAGTGATGAGCGGATCACAACTCCCAAAAAACGAAAAGCACCTCCACCTCCTATTAGCCCACTGCAGGTAAATGCATGTTTCTCTGTGTATCTGCCGGCTTGTATCAGTGTGCCACTCTTTAAATTAATATGAATGCATGTCTGCAGAATATTTATATAATGAGTACAGTCTGAGAGTGTTTGTGTGTTTACATATGACCCGTTAAGTTTCTAATCACAAATCAGTTTATAGATTGTCAAAGTAATTAATTCATCTACTAAGTTAATTTAATGTATGTACTAATCTGCCTTTTGTTTTTCAAAGTTTAGATGATAAAAATGTTCTGTTTGCAAACACCCAGTGCAGCAATAACTTATTAAGGCCTTGTGTGAGTTTGTTTTTGTCATAAAACACTAACTTTTAAATTCTTGTCAGACTGGGTTCTGTACCAACAGATCATAAACATGTGACTGGTACACTCTGGTTTTTAACACTTCTAATAAAAAACATTTTTAAAGCTCAAAAAACAGACAAGTTTTTTTTATGTTCAACATGAGCATGTGGGCAAATTAATCCAAAAACTATCAACTTCATCTTTCTTCAGAGCTCTGGACCCTCCTCTCCTTCAGTCATTACATCAGCTGGCACTCCTGCATCCAACAAAAGTGACACTCCCAAGAGATTCAACTACAAGGTAATGCCAACACATCAGACACTAGAACTAATGTAAGAGCTGAAAGCTGCACAAGTCATTACCTCATATTTTCCATGTAGCTCTGCAGCTAAATGCTATGTAGCAGTAGGCTACATTCTTGCCTTAAGCCTTCAGACGTTTTTTTCCCCCCTCTGCTGTATGTTTTTCTTTTTTCCCGCCACCCCTCACTCCTTACTCCTCCCCTTATTCCAAAGGAGGATGAGATTAGAGGAACAGCACTGAGAGAGCAGGTCGAGAAGCTTCATGAGGAGAGAAACATGCTGCTGGAGACAATCGAAGACCTGAAGCAGACGGTGGATACGGTGACTGGGCCTGAGCTGGACACAAAGGTGACTATCGACACTATGGTGACTTGTTTACATGCATATGAGCAGATCTTAAACCAGGTATGTTGACTGAAGCAATAAGCCTGGAAATAGTTAAGGGACGCAGTGTAAAGTACCACACATACATCTGATATATTTATTGTTGTATAAACAAATTCTCAATTGTTTTTTCTTACCTGGATAAAAAAAAAATAATCAGAGAATTTTTAATTAGGTAAACTATATGTGTATTTCAATCCTTTTAATGAATCCTAAAGTTTTTTCTATGCATCATACAGTTTAAAAAAAAGTCAGTCTGTTTATTTTTTTTTAGTTTTATGATTCAAGCTTCATGCTCCAACAACAGACAACCACTGAACTTTTTCACCTTCAGCATTCTTGAAGGAGGTCTAACCTGAGCTTAAGACATGTCACGACTCGTGTTGTTTTTCCGAGGTAGCTAGTGGTCCTTAACGTTGCCTTTATGTGAACGTATGTGTGTTTATGTTTTGGCAGGTCGAGCAAAGTTTTACAGCGTCTGCAGCTCTGGTTTCTGCTCTGCAAGCCAAGATTGCTGCTCTTACTTCAGAGAACCAGCAACTTGCAAGCAAACTAAAGGTATGCAACCCTTCATTCATGCTCAGAAGTTCGACCATAAACAAATGAATGAACACGCTCGACGTGAGGGCAGCACACTGTATATTTAAGCTTTTCCACTGAACTCTGCTAAATTGCTGGCTGTGCTTCCACAGAGCAGCGAGGAGACAAATATGGAAACTAATTTAGAATACAAGTAATAAAATATCTAGAGTATAATTATTTTTCAAGTACTGGTATCACCTGGGGAAGGATGGAAAAAAGCTGTAATGTGGTTTATTCTTTTAAAAAATATTTTATAGCATTCTGACTACGTCATTTTGCACGAGACATTTTTTCTTGCCCCGGTTTGCTGTTTCCATTGCGCTGCATGACTTTATATTGCAGTAAAAAATTAGCCCACAGTGACTGAAAATGTTCCAGAAGCAGTGAATATCCAGAAACCGCTTCACATCCAGAGGACTTATTTACTAAAAAATAAAATGTATGTATGTAGGTCTAAGATAAAACGTTTCCATATTTCCCGTCTTAACCTTTGTAACTCTGGAAATCAAATCATGAACTGCAGGATTATTCCCTTTTATAAGATGCAGTCATTTTTTATTTTTAGAAAACATGTTTTTGAAATGATCTTTGAATCATAAACCTCTTTAAAAAACACTTGGCAATATCCAAATTCTTCAGTTTATTGCTTTGTAATTAACCCTTTCATGTAAAGCCAGACACTGGCCACAATAATTTCCCTCATTCAAGTGGTCGGTGGTTTGCTAATAAGATTTCTATTTTTCCATCCTCACTCTCCTCCTCTCCCCACGCTTCACCCTGCACCCTCAACTCACAGAAACATCCGTCCCTCCAAGGAAATGAGGACCTGAAGGAGACCAGTCGTCCCAACAGCATGGCCTCCAACTCCTCCTTCCACTCCACCCAGGATGAGTTTGACTCAGCGCCACATGTCCCCTCCACCGCAACTGTGGACGGGGAAGGAGTTGCTTCTGTCAGGCTGGAGGAAGAAGAGAATGAGGGAGGCAGAGGAGGAGGCAAAGAGGAGATCAGACTGTTGAGACAAGCGCTAGAGAGTGTTCAAATAAAACTTCTAGAAACCAGGAAGGAGAACCGCTCGCTTCAGGCTCAGCTGAAACCTGAAAGAGGCCAAGAAGGAGAGGAGGAAGACACCGTCAGAGAGAAAGGACGAGAGGAAGAGCTAATGGAGAGTCTAGCAGAGCTGCAGGCGAAGCTGACGGACACTCAGGAGAGATACCACCAAGCTATGGAGGAAGTGGAGGATCTGAGAGGGCAGACGGGAAGGGGAGAAGGCGAGCTGACGGAGAAACAGGAGGCCCACGGACGTAGCTCATCTACACTCGAACATGAAGTAAAACAGCTGAAAGCTCAGCTCGTCCAGTCGGGGTCCGAGCAAGACAGAGCAGCTCAACGAATCCGACAGCTGGAAGAAGTGCTGAGGAAGATGGAGGAGGACAGACGGACCACCAAGGGGACAGAACAGAGGACGGCACAGATGGAGGAGCTGTACAAGGAGGCGCAAGAGGAAGTCAGGATGCTCCAGGTAAATATGACATCCTTCTCTTCTGTGAATGCTTGTGTGACTAGAAAGGTAACTCCACCGATTTTTACAAATTCAGGTCTAAGATTTGTGGAATACCAATGTTTTTCCTGAATCCAGAATCACTATCTGTTACCATATTTTAAAAAAATCTGTACATTTTCCTGTTATTTTAAAATAACACTATACTTAACTAAACTGGGTCACTTTTTAAAATTCTTATTATTTGGCACCGGCTACCAAAAATTCCTTTATGCTAGACAAACACAGATTCCCATCTCATATAGAGAACAAGGAGGTGTAAAGATCGGCCTGACTCTGTAGATTCTTGCCACTGGCCGTGAAGTTGACGCCATACTCTCTTCCTCTGAACACTATCTTCATACTGCAGAAAACAATAACAACTATCTTAGTCACACTGCAGTCATGTCACACAGTCAACATATGTTTTACTGTATTTTCTGGCATTTTTTTATTGCATGAAATTTGTTATTTTAATCACCACATGCAAATGTTCCACCACAACAAGTGCCTCCCGACACTGTTTGACATCAACGTAGCGTCCTGAACTCACTGCTGCTCAAAGACAATTAGAATTTATTTTAAAAATTCAGTCAAGCCAGAGCTTATTTTCCTCTGTGGCATGATGATAAAGGAGTAGCCAGACCATTCTCTAGCGCTCACACAATGCTGTGAGGATAGGTCTGGCTATGTGAGACAATGCAAAGAGTGTTCTTCAATCACCTGAAGTGATGTCACATGAATCAGTGTCGGATCAAGTTGGAAAAGTAAACACATATTAAATGTATAGGACCTAATCTCTGCTTGAAGCTAGCAGCTCATGATAGCATGAGCCAAAACTAGCATGACACACCTGCACTATCAGCTGAACTATAAGTTAGAATCAGTATAAAAAGGAAAATAAATGAAACTGTTCTGTTAGTTACCTCTAGTTACCTTTTTATTTTCTACATCAGTCATTTCCTGTAACTGGTTCCTTCCTGTTGTTTAGGAGGCTCTGAGGGGAACAGTGCCTGTTGAAGCAGCAGCCAAAGACTTTGAGGAGATGAAGGCTGAGCTCAATGAGGTAATTGCTGGGCTGCAGCGTCGCTTGCTGGAACTCTCGCACTCCTACAGTGAAACCAAGAGTCAGCTGAGTGCCGCTCAGAAACAGCTGGTTGAGAGCCAAGCCGAGAGCAGCGCGGCCTCATCTCCCTCCACAGAACAACAGGTCCAGGTGCTGAACAGTAAGGTGGAGGAGCTGCAGGCGCTGCTGGCTGAGACTGAGAAGAAGTATTCAGCCACTCAAGAGGAGATTTCACTACTGAGGCAGGAGGCAGAAGCTCAGGCACAGAGCTCCGTGGCCCTCGCCGACCACACGCAGGTTATGTCGTCTCTGGGAAATGCCATCAAGGAGCTGGAGAGTGAAGCGGAAGCACTGAGAGCGGAGCTGCATCAAAAGACGGTGCAGCTGGAGGCTGTTCAGAATAGGTGAGAGAAACGGTGACAAGAAGAAAATAAAGGAAGATTTCCCACGTAGGTGATTGAGGCCCGGGCCATAAAATGATAGCAATGTGCACTGGCAATAGAAATTTCATCAATAATAATAAGAAAACTGTTCAGTAGCTTCACTTAAATACATTAGATTCACTGCATAAAGAAAACACAGTCTGGTTGCGTGAACAAATCCCAGAGGTGTCCCTTCTCTGGCTCAGAACAAACTATTATCACTTGAAAATCAGGTTAGCTGCATTCATGGTACCAAAAAGTAATACAAGCAGATACACAAGTTGACCTGTTTCAGAATATTTTGAGCTAAATACAAAGAATGAGGGGAAAATATGAATATCAGTTTTTTCCCTTATTATTGAAATCAGAATTAGTTCGTATCCTGTCTTTTGAAAAACGTGATTTAACCTTTAAACTACAGTCAAGTGTGTTATAGAGTCTGAAAAATTAAGATTCTTTATCCAAAAAAAACCAAACAAAAACAACACATGTAAATAAGTTTAAATTAGGAGCCATGCAGTGAAAACACAATCATTTGTTTGCAGTCCAGGGGGTGGAGACTAACAGGCATTCATGTCAGGATTTTTCCGCCTGCTTTAGCGACACTGAGTTCAGCCCGGCTGTTGAATCTGCGGTCAACAGTCAAAACTATTTTGCCAGCTTTAATAAAAAATGTCTTGCCTGCTAGAATGAAATGTACTTGAGCTGTAGTTGTTACCATGTGGCTCTTGTGTCTCTTTTCTTCGCAAACAGGCTGACGGCCGAGAAAGACGTCAGCCCGGATGACTCAGTCTCCCGTCTGGAGCATGAGACGTTGCGGGAGCAGCTGGAGGGCGAAGTGAACCATCTGACGCAGCTCCTCCAGGAGGCCCTCAGGAAGCAGGACGAGATGGCTCTGGAGGCTGCTGATGCGTGGCAGAAGGTGGGAGAAAACAACAACGAAATAAACGTATCAAATGCTTTTCCTTCATATGATCTATTTTTGTTCCTTAGCACTAACTTAATTACCCTCTTGTCCACCAATCAGGCGCGGGATAATCGAGCCGAGCGGGACGCCCTGCAGGAGCTGGTGATGTCGAGGGAGAAGGAGAACCAGACGCTGACCTCCAAACTCGCAGAGTCCCAGGATGGCGTGTCTCAGCTCAAACAGCTGGTGGAGAATCACGTTGCCTCTGAGAGAGAAAAGAACAAGAGGGTCAGTAATAATAAGTACCGACGCTAACATAGTAAACATTTGACACCTCGGTAGTGTCTGTCTGGCGGTGAGCTTGCTTTACGAGGTGCCATCGAAAAGTTCTGCCCCTGTGAAAAGTTAAAACCATTCCTGATTTTAATTAGGTCCCTTTAGTTAGCTTGTGTAGCGATACACAGCTCCCAGTGCTGTCGTCTCAATCCTCATTAATCACACCTCGTCTGTAGTTGTTTTTAAGACATTTTTCAGCATGTTTACCTCAACTTAAGGTCCATTTAATCTAACCAGAGCGTTTTCCTTCCATCATCAAATCAAACTTTTTCATGCTTATTGTTACATTAACCATTTTTTTTGTGGTTTGTTTTCCCTTGCAGATAGATGACCTGTCTCGGGAGGTAGGGAAGCTAAAGGACGCCTTGAACAGCCTATCACAGCTCTCCTACAGCTCCTGCTCCCCCTCCAAGAGGCAGCAGCAAACCCAGCAGCTGGACACCATGCAGCAACAGATCAAACAGCTGCAGTACCAGCTCGCTGTAAGATTCGTTCAATCTATTTTTACACTTCTTCTTACAACAATGCTCATTTTGAGTGCAATTTATGAAGCCCCTGGAAGGTCACAGTGGGCAGTTTTCTCTTGATTAGTTTTACGTTACTTGTTTTGATCCATAGAAACAGTTGTTGTGTTCACTGCTAGTTATGGGAAACACTCTGCAGGTATGGAGAGATGATGTGATGTTTTACTTGAAGTATGTGGTGCTCATCACTCATTTTAAGGCCAGTCTCCAGCTGCTGGTTGTGAGCACAGCTGCTCTGCCTGGCCGTGACGGGTGAAGCAGTGGCTGGAGATGATTATTGTCTGGACTTTGGCTGCTGCTGCTGCTGCTGTTGTCTATGCTGCTATAGATAGATGTCCAGCTGTTACTATTCGAACCCACGATGTTTCTACGACAGATATATTACCAGCACACCGCAGGAGCTCAGGGATACAGTAGCTGCAATACAACGCTCAGCCAGCAGTACCATCCCTGCACACGCCACTGCTGCATGCAGTCAGTGTTGGAACCATTAAAAACAAATGTGTCGCGGCTATAATTTTAACAACCGCAGCACAGCCACGACTGCAGCCACAGTCACAGTGACAGCTGAGTCATTCCAAGACTGCAGTTATAATCAGAGCTAATCCCATCAGGGACACAACTGGTGAACCAGCCTCTCTGGTTTTCGTACTAAATCCAGCGGCGCAGGCTGAGCAGCCACCGCTGAGGCTGCACTGACTCTCCCTGCAGTCTAGCACGCTTTCTCTAGGGAGCAGAGGAAATGCACAACGTAGTCGCAGAAAAAAGTTCCACCGTCACCTTTTGGGGCTCTGTACAACAGTCATGTGAACTCTGGTGGTGAAGTAAAGGTGTATTTACCTCCTGTTGTCTTTGTAGGAGTCAAAGAAGCAGCACCATGAAATAGTGTCAGTCTACAGGATGCACCTCCTCTACGCTGTTCAGGTAAACATGCATTTGTTTTCATTCGGCTACAGCTCACCAACGTTGAAATGTTAATAAGAGTATTGTCTCTTTGTGTCTTTTCAGTTTTAGAACAATTACTGCTCAACCATCTCTGATTTGCCTGAAGGATTTTTAGCATAAAATATGGATATTTACAAAGATAACAGTGAAATTAAACATATTGAATACTTTCTGAAATAAATACTGAACAAGAATTCAATAAGTGTAATAGATAAGGTTCAGTCTGTTTCTCCGGCCTACAACATGGATCCAAAAAAGAAAAATATGCCTACATACAAAAAACATATATTTTGGGAACCATTTAAAAACTCCAAAACTCTGTTCTACCTGGATGAGGTTATCTAGCAGTTGTTTTGTTGGGTGGTCGAGCAGAAGGCCCCTGATGATTTGAGATGGAATAAACCTTTTACATGAGACATTCAGGAGCTTTTAGTTTTTTTTTAACAGCGGTGGATCAAATTAAAGCTTTATCCAGAATATTAGAGAAATAGTTTCTAGAAATAAAAGCTATTGCTTCATATTCTTAAACATAGAATTTCAGACATGAAAACATAAAACATTTATTTCACCTCAAAATCAGTCAGATCAAAGCTACATGAGTTGTTGGACACCACTAGAGACAAAGGGGGGACGTTTACTTATCGTTGTTGTTGTTGGGGTTTGTTCACTTCAAACTGACACTAGAACTTTCTTTCTTCAGTATCTTAACTTACTGAACCTGTGCTGTTTTGCCTTCAGGGTCAGATGGACGAGGATGTGCAGAAAGCCTTGAAACAGATCCTGATGATGTGCAAGGTGCCAAGTCCAGCCAAGGAGGCCTGCTGAGACGCACAGGGACCGGTTTCCCAAAAGCCCGGTGTCTTTGAAACCGAAGAACACTGAGAACGAGGAAGCCCGACACACGGTGCCTCTGGATGAATCTTGAGTATTTGTTTCTGAGGAATTGGTTTACAATCAGGTGTTCGTTGCCTTTGCTGATGCCATATCAGTGTTTCCCCTAGAACGGTTTTCAGGCCTGATGGTTAAAAAGCGCCTCAACAGACGAGGTGGGATATGGTCAACTTTGTAGATGGGGCAGCGGGCGATCCCCGATTTAGATTCACATTGAAATATTTGTTTACTTGAGCCAACTAACCTCACCGGCCCTCTCTACTGTCCCACCTCCCTCGCTTTCTCTTCTTTCCAACCTTTGGCTTTTGGAGAAAAACATTTATACATCCGTCCCCTACAACACACCTCCTCTCCTTTTAGGCTCAGCTACATCCTATACGATCACGAACACGTCAAGAGTTTCCAAAGCGATGCAGAAGCTGAATCATAGTTTGGAACAGCTGATGCCCGGTGGCCTGCCTGTGCAGTTGTAGGGGAAATACTGCATTTTGAACTCATGTCTAACATCATGGTATAAACATGTGATCTGTACCTGGATAACTTTATCTGAGGCGCAACTACAAAGCAGGGTTTCAGGTCAGTGAGGTGAGTTCAGGGTTACAGCGGTGCAACATTTACGCTGCAGGTTGTGTTCACAGTAACACAGCCTGCTCTCGGTGAACAGATAGTAAGAGGATCTCTCAGAGTTTTTAGAGCTCCAAGCGTTCTCAAAGCTGTTTCATTGTTGTGTTGATCTTTGTATCGTCATTCAATCCTCACACAGACAGACTTAGAGCACTGAAGCCTTGAACTTGTTGACCTTAGAGGATTTGCAGTGAGCTACGTACTGGTTTGAATTATGTTTTTATATTTATTGTTTACTTGATCACAAAACCCCGCCAAGACTACAGCTGAAAGACAAAACTATGTCTCATATGTTATAAGAAAACATCTAAGGGACACATTTGATGGAATACGCTCTTGTTATATTCAGATCTACTTGTGCCATAAGCTTGTAAATGCTCACAAAGTTGGAATTTTTTCACGAGGTTAACCTTCAGCAGGTTTGTTGCCTTTAGTCTGGATCATTTTCTCATATTGTTTGTTAGAAATCTGCAGCTCTAGACCTGTCCATAGATGTCATTAATCATTTAGTGCTCTTTTTTGTTCAAGTGAATGTGCTCATAGCTAGATTCAGAACTGCTGAATTGACTAAACGAGCTGATTCAGATACAGATCACATGTTCATATCAGGTGTAAACGGGGCTTAAAGGTCACGATGGATGATGTTTTAGGGAAACCTCAGCCCAGCATGCAGGTTCTGCACATCAGCCAGCTGACTGGAGGTGGTTATCTGGTGTGTTCTGGCCAAATTTGTAATCTCAGAACTCAAAACGCTACATTAAAAACGTGCAGTAACTTTAAATCACATGCAGTTGCACAAATATAATAAAAACGTGTGTGTACTGTGACTTAAACATACAATCTGTGTGTGTGTGTGTGTGCGCACTATTCAGTCCGATGAAATCAGTGAGTTCTTTCTGTTACCACTCGCGCTTAACAAACCGAACGCGCTGCTGTTAGTAGTATCTGTTTTATGATACAACCGTATTGGTATTATTTAAATTCTTCTCTCAATGTTTCATGGTCGTCCACATTTACCCAATACCATCTAAATTATTTGTGCCCGTTTGAATAATGCATGTAAACGCCCAGAAATCCAACAAATGTTTCTCGGTCGCACTTGTTTGAAGAAAACGCTCTTTCTATTGATATTTTCCTATGAGGCAGAAAAAAAAAAAAAAAAGTGTAAAAATGATATATTTTACTGACTTGTACTACCGTGTCCTGTTTTCTAAGTTACTGTACTTACATGAAGAGGTTTGATAGCTGTGTTCTGGATGGCCTTGTGTGTGTTTCGTGTGAATGAGAAGCTTTTTTTTTCTCCTCGAGTATAACAGCGCACTATTTGTTCTAGCGACACCTGAATTAGTCGGTTCTCCTGTTACTATTCATATTTTACATATAAGGGGTTTACTGTTTACTGTAGTGATAACAAAGGAAAACATTTCAGTTGTAACAAACTCCCAGCAGTATGGGCTCATCATAGTAAGATCTGTAGTTCTTACTTGTCTCCTCTTGATTTCTTTTACTTTTTTATTTTTTTTTATTTTTAACAATTACTTACTTGAAAAGCATGTCAAATGTATTGGCTGAAATCAAATCGTTACATAAAAGAAGAGTCACGTGCCTGTAATCGGACAGTATTTTATCCGGCTTCCTTGTACAATCTTATTAATTTATTTACATTTACCTGGAATGTTTTTCTGTCTCTCTCTTTGTACAACTCCCTCTTTTTCAGCGCTCCTTTGTAGGTACAGAGATACACTGTGCAGTGTTTGTTTCAGATGCATTTCTTTGTACGTGTCTTCTAGAGGCTTCTGAACTGTTTATTTCACACAGCACTCCTTTGCCTTAGCCCTGTACGTAGAGCCATTAGAGATCACCTTCCTACTGAACAGTGTTGTTGGAAATACTGGACTGAAAGAATTTGTATCCGAATGACTGACCGTCAGTTCTCACTCAGCAGCCCTGAGTCGAGCCTCTGCATGTCTGTGTTTTAGGTCGTAGGGGATCGTAATCAGCTCTCTCTCTCTTTCTCTGTAGGCCTTGACTGAAATGTTTTGTACCAAGAAAGGGAAAACAAAGGAACAGCTTTTTCTCTAAGTTGTTTCTTTACTAACAGTTTTGTAGTGACAAGAAAAAGAAATGCTGGTTTGCCAACTGCATTTTGCCCACGTTAATAAATTTTCAAGATACTGTAACATCATCTGTCGTCGTTTTGTGTTTCCCATCTGTTATGATTGAGAAAGTGCAAACATTCATCCATCCATCTATACACTGCTTAGTCCTCACTGGGGGCTGGGGACAGACAACCAAGCACACTCACATTCACACCTATGGACAATTTAGAATCACCATTTAACCTCAACATGTTTTTGGACTGTGGGAGGAAGCTGGAGAACCCGGAGAGAACCCATGCTGCACAGGGAGAACATGGAGACTCCACACAGGAAGATCCCGGGTGTCCTCACCGGCGACCTTCTAACTGCGAGGCAACAGTGCTAACCACAGAGCCACCTTGCTGCCCGAAAGTGCAAACATGAGCTGATTGTAGCTCATTTGACACATGAAGAGTCAAACCTGATTGGTCGGCTGATATTAAGATAAGAAAAGGAAAGTCTTAATTCGTCCCACAGTGAGAACATCTGCAGCGTTACCGCAACAAACAGGATGGTGCAAACATGTAAGGAACATCAGTAGAAAAACAATAAACAAAAGGAATTTAGCAGACAGGGTTAGCACATAGTTTGTCCAACAGAAACCTGCCATTCATGTGGATGCTACTTTGACACATGCCAAGTCAAACCAAGTACATCCCAGTTCATGGCATCAGCAGTCCCAGACACCAGCTACCTCCCCAGTAGGACAATATGTCTGCCGCGCCACATAAACTGAGGAACACAACCAAGAGCTCAAGGCCTGACCACCACACTTTCCTCATGCCAACCAGACTCAGCATGTGTAGCTCCTAGATAAATCTGCTCCAGGTCCTACATTAACAGCTGGCTGTCAGTCAGAAAGTATAAACTACCATTTAAAAATGAGGAAGTCTTCATTGGCTGATTGTGCAGAGAAGAAGATCTACATCCACTAAAACATAACTTCATAACAACATAACTTCCTTCATAACTCTTTGTCCAGAGCACAAGTTCACAAATTATACATAAACATTAATGTAAAAAAAAAAATCTGAATTCCACATGCAGGCTTCAACACTGACGCCTCCTTTTTCTGGGCTTTTTTCCAGCAAAGAGGGCAAACTGAANCGGGTGTCCTCACCGGGACGCGAACCAGCGACCTTCTTGCTGCGAGGCAACAGTGCTGACCACTGATCCACCTTGCAGCCCAAAAGTGCACACATGAGCTGATTGTAGCTCATTTGATGCATGAAGAGTAAAACCTGATCGGTAGGCTGATATTAAGATAAGAAAAGGAAAGTCTTAATTCATCCCACAGTGTTACTGCAACAAACAGGATGGTTCAAACATGTAAGAAACATCAGTAGAAAAACAAAAAATAAACAAAATGAATTCAGCTGACAGGGTTAGCACATAGTTTGTCCAACAGAGAAGCTCTGATTCCAGCCTTAATATTATCTGCAGCACATGTAGCAGAGCACACATCACAGCTGAGCAGAAGGTGCTTGTTTGTGAAACACACTGCCGATAGCTAGCATTTTACACAACATTCAAAGTCATCGAATAAACTGAGGTTTTCTTTCTAAAGCTTAACAAGCCACCACAGATCAGCTACAACATTTAAACTAATGACCGGTAAAGTCAAAGACACTGATGTTGTCATAATGGTTTGCTGGGAAACCTGCCATTCATGTAGATGTTATTTTGATGCATGCCACCAACTATATCAAACAAAGTACACCCCAGTTCATGGCATCGGCAGTTCCAAACACCAGCTACCTCCCCAGCAGGACAATATGTCTGCCGTGCCACATGAACTGCTTGAGGAACACAACCAAGAGCACAAGGTCTGACCACCAAACTTTCCTCATGGCCCTAGATAAACTCTGCTTACCAAATCTGCTCCAGGTCCTGCATTAGCAAATAGCTATTAGTCAGAAAGTGTAAAAACGCTGCATGTTTGTGCCACTGACTACCATTTAAATGAGCAAGTTTTCAAGTCTTCAGATCTACATCTGCTAAACTGTAAGCTGCAAAACTTTGCATTTCATAACTCTTTGTCCAGAGCACAAATTCACAATTTATACATACACATTAATGTAAAAAAAAACTGAATTCCACATGCAGGCTTCAACACTGACGCCTCCTTTTCTGGGCTTTTTTCCAGCAAAGAGGGCAAACTGAAAGAAACTAAGCAACCGCTGCACCTGTACGCCAGAGCATCTCCAGCATTTGACACGTCGGCAGAAAACCTTTTTGTTTCTTCCAAACCACGCTGCGTTGGCAATCTGTTCCCCACCTAAACATTGTCTTAATCTGCCAAATGCAACACTCACAGAGAAAACACGAGTTCTCAACAACTAATCCTGCCGGATAAACGAGACGTATGATTCAGAGCCGTGTGACAGGAGGGTTCTAACTGACGCTTGGTTTCGGTTCAGTGTCAGTTTGCCAGCATTGACAGAATCTGCCACCAGTTTTCTTTGTTCATTCATGAGTCATTAAAACATTTACTTGTCATGCTTGTGATGTGTTTGGCCAAGAGGGGCAACAGAAGTCTGAACTGGCGATAAGTGACCACTAGATGGCAGCATTTGCCAACACTGGATCTCACATGGCTCCAATAAGGTGATCCAGACTCACACGTTATACCGACAAATGACCAAAAAATGATAAATAGATGACTTATGAAGCTGAATGTTTGATCATATTGATAACCAGTGAAACCAAACTGAGCACCTGTGATATATTTCTGATGGATATATCTTTTAGATATCTATGAGAATGGTGGTGTTTTATCACTCCAGTAGCCACAGAGACGAGTTAAATCCATGGCAGTGTGCAGTGAAGCTGTTCTGGCTGCTCCTGGTGCCTCAAATCACTCCGCACATGCATTTTCTTGATCGCCTTCCAACGTCAGTGGAAGAAATATACGCTTCAGACTCCGAAATACTTGGCGAATGAAAAATATCAGAAGCATTGTTTGTTTTCCTGTTGGGTTAGGCACACCATCCTCCATGTCAACACTCTGTCCTCCCTCAACGTCCACTCAGCTCCGGCCCTCAGAAGTCCTGCCAGCCTGACTCGGAGTAATTTATCTGCCGTTCTGTTTCCTCTAACCGGTGGCACAACCACTTCGTTTCCTGCCCTGGCCCTGTGTTCTGCCCGCTGGGCAAACACGCACATATGCACGCAAGAAAACACACACACACCAACGCACACACACACACCTCTGCCTTTACACGACAACTTCCTGTCAATCTTGCTTTCCCACATGTTCTGCCCTCGGGCCTCGGGGGTTAGTGCAGAGAGATCCAGCGCTGTGATCCTAATCCAGTCAAGGTCCATATTTGTCGAGCATCCTGGGCTGCAGTAAAATCTCCAAGTCTGGAGTCTGTGAGTGGCAGGATGAACCCGGCTCGGCCGAACTCAAACGTGCCATGCGACGGTATTTGATGGTCAAACATGGGACTTTCCTGTGTTTGTATTTGGCTGTTTGATGAATATTAAGCAGACGTTTCACTGCTTTCCTTCAGTTTGTGGTTTCTTTAGGAAGCACAAGTGTCACATACATACAGACGGATTACAAATTAAAGGAAAAACTAATGAAGTGTCTCAAAAAGGTGTTGGGTTCCCTCGAGCTGCCAGAACAGCTTGGCATTGATCCTCTTGAACGCCACTGGAGGGACTGAACACCTCATGTGTTGTGTTGCTGATGGTGAAATCTCCTAATGGTGTTTATTAGGTGAAGAACATGTGACTGCAAAGGCTGTAACACATGATTTACATCATTTTCATACTTATTAAACCATTCAGTGACCCCCAGTGCCCTGTGGATGGAGGCTTTTATTCTGGACCCCTCCCAGCAGGATGAAAATGTTCATTAGAGGATAAAAATGATCACTTTGTATTGATTTTCAGTCGAAGTGGGCAAATGGAATCAAACCACGTCAGCCAAATGTCCAACAAAGTACAAAAAAAGCCACCAGATAGCCTCGCTTTAGCTGTCAAGGGTTCATTTTGTCACCCATCTGCTCAAACATGTTGCTCCAGAGACTCTGAAATACAGCCTAAACCCAAAACACTAATTTAATCAAATACTTAAATGACTGCTTAAATGATTTTTCAAACAAAAATACCAAAGATTCCCTGATTGCTTGAACAAAACAGTTAAAATTTCCTGTTTTATTATGTGTCACAAGATAGTCAAACTGAGTATCTTCGGGGTTTTGGCTTGTTTCAGAGACACACCACGTAATCAATTTCATAAGAAAACAATATGCAGATTTATTTACAATGAAAATAATCAGAACGTACTGACCTACTTGGAAGCCATTTAAATTTCCCCAAACTGAGACATGGATCTAATTTGACATGTGGTCTGTGTTACTTATACTTTTCATGTTTTCAAGCTTGCATCGGGAGAGAATTTTTGAGAGTAACAACAAGTCGGCGCTGAGATAGTAAAGTTTGAGAGGTTAATGGATTTAGCCAATACGATGCCAAAAGATGGAAAAATTCTGAAAGGACCCAGGACTGAACCCAGAGGAGCCCCAGAGCTCAGATCACTTATATTGTGACTGGATACTGTGCAACAAGGACCAGGAAAGCTCCCAGAGAGGAAAAAAAAAAAAAGCAAGCGAATGAAGTCTCTGAATTTTGTAGCTCTCCAAAGATAATTCTGCAGAGAGAGAGAAAAAAAAAAAGAGTTCAGGAGAAATGAGGAGTGGAGACAGAGTTGAGACGACGCAAAGAAGTCATAACAGAAGGTCAAAGCCCAGGAGAGGAAGACTGCGGCTGAAGGAGCCCATTTCAGGGAGGAAATGAGAAGAGGTTGTGGCCAAGAGAAAAAACATGGAGAAGCAAGGAGTAGCAGATCAGCAGAGAGGGACAAGTGTACATGCTGAATCACCGGGAGGATGACTAATCCGCCACCGAGACACTCTTCACTCGTACAAACTGCTGCCAGCTGAGGTATGAGCCGAGCGGAGGGAGCTGCTGATCATCTGATTAAAAATGGCAGTGATGGGAGGAGTGCAGCTGCCACCTTGCCACTGTTGGGACACTTTTTAAAAAATTTTCTATCCTGCTGTTTGTTCAGAGCGCGTACTTCCGACTAATCAGGGTTTGTGTGCTCAGTAAATACTGCTGACGTGCGTCATCGGCCGTGTGCGTGCGCCGGCCGAGCTGGCCCGGTCATATCTGCTTGAGTGCTGCTCCTTGTAATCTGCCAGTAATGTGTATACGTTTCTGCTGTTGTTTTAATTGAGTGTTTCCGAATATTTTTGGCTGGTAATAGAGACATCTGGACTGGGATTCTTTTAGGCGTCTTTGGAAATAAGATTTACTCGTATTGTTGTGTGTGTTCTCAGGTGTGAGGTGGAGCTGGTTCATCACCTTCAACGTGTTCGCACTAAGGCGGAACGCTTCCCTGCAACTGGTCTAATGGTGGTCAGGTAAGCTCTCCATAAAATGATGCATCAAAAAGACTGAACATCACACTGCGGTAAACATACAGATCTGTACAGGTAAAGATGTGCACAGACCGACACCGCTGGATGTCTGCGGTTTTAAAGGGTTTGCAGCAGTTTCCTCTGGTGGGAACGTAGATTAATCTGATATATTTTGGGGGCTTTTTGCCTTTATTTTGTAGAGCAGTAGAGATAGACAGGAAACGGGGGAGAAGAATGGGGAGAGACCTGCAGCAAAGGGTTGTGAGTGGGAGTCGAACCCACAACATCTGTGTCGGGGACTATAGCCCCTGTTAATGGGTCATCTGCTCAACGAGGTGAGCTATATGGAGGCCCCAAAACTATATTTTCATGAGCACTGTAAACAAATCACGAAAGAAAATGAATCATCTTTACACCAGGCGTGGATTTACACTCAGCGTGTGAACATTTGACCAATCAGATGAAGCCACAGCTACCGACAGATTAATTAGTTTGGCAGCGACTGCGAACGTTCAGAATCTTATTGCCAAACCAGCGGCACAAAAATCACCTGAGCAGGTTCGTTACGTACTACAAAGTAGAAACACTAAAAAATTAGCCCTTGGGGGCAGGTACAGAGGGCATCTACGGCAGTGCCACTCACTCTACTGTTAGCCAACTGGCTCTCAGGCTGAAAAAAACAGGAACCCTTGCAAAAGAGTCTACAAACAGCAAACTTCATTTTCACTTAAAAAAAATCGAATATGCCAAAATCATTCCTTCAAATGCAACACATCCACATCACCAGGATCAAATAAACACATTTTTAAGGGGGAATGGAAGGAAATATGCTGCAAACGGAAGGAAAAAATAAATATTACGTTTGTTTATTACATAAAAAGTAGAAAAACGTGTCCTGATACTGGAAGAAGGGCTCTGTTTTTTAATATCTGATTGCTGCAGGGACTGTATTTACTTATTTTCATGTATTTTTTAATGTATTTATTTCCAACAAAATTCAAAGCCTCAACAATGAAACATAACAAGAAAAATGTGCTGCTGACTATAGATTCAGGCCTTAATGCTTCCTATCAGTGCTTGTTGCTGATCATCAGTAAATCTCTGAAACCTGGTTACTAAACTGTAAAAGCTGTAATGTCATATTAACGTTTAAAATACGATATTAATAGTCAGGTTAAGGTGTGATGCTCTCGTGTTCACATACTTAGGTCGTATTATTCAGCTCAGGAGGCATCATAGGACAAACAAATGTGATTATCTGATAGCACTCAGCAGGTTTAACTGACCAACA
>NW_007578382.1:111674-148632 GCF_000690725.1 Stegastes partitus | reverse complement strand
CTGTCATTTACAAGCAGCGCAGACGTTGCTACACACCGGTTTCCGCTACACACTAAAATAGATGCAGCTCCTTCTCAGTACACTCACTGCCTCCGTAAACAATCCCCATGACTCCACAGCTACAGCACATTGTTGACTATCTGCTGAGTTCAGTTGCAAAGAATTCTATTGTGACATTCACTTGTGTTAAGTGCCTCTCTCTCAGCAAGGCGAGGGACAATTGGCTTTTGGCATCCAGGCTCCTATCAACAGTTAAAGGGTTCGGCATGTCTCGGCCATGATAACTGCTCGCATGTTTCCAAGTCGTGTTGTCATCAGGGAAGTCGGCGGAAGAAAATCGGAGTGATTCTCACTGATCCGCGGCTCTCCCTTTGGCAGAGCGCTGGGACCACAGCGGTGTTTATGTATTTTAATGGGAGGTCTGACTGTAATGAAATAAAGCACGTTTGACACATTCACAAATTGAAATCTTCTTTCTGTTCTCGTTCCTTATTTCTCAGCAGCATTCCTCCTCTCACCTTCTTCCGCCTTCTCGTCGTTTTTCTCTCCCTCCTTCTGCCGCACGTCTCTCTGGTTTGTCAGCATTGTTAACATGCTCACGTTCCATCTAATGCGACCACATTTTATTGTCAAGTAATTAACTGATGTGTGCAACATGTTGTTGCTGTGTTCAGCCACTAAGCCATCAAATGTTCTCAGTTTGTCTAATGCAGGCTGGCCTTGAAATAAGACCCTGCAGTAGACGAATGGAGGGGCGTAAGAGACGCATGCAGCTTAATTGCTGCAAGATGTAACCTCGCCTGCAGCCTACTGTGGCCCACAAACACACTCACACACATTCATGCATGTGAAAGCATGCACATAGGCACATAAAAAAAAAAAACAACACGCAAACACACAAACATGTGCGCACACAGTGTTCGCAGTAAAGAAAACACAAACTGCTCTAAGTGTGTAACTAAATCACAACATGGCAGGGCTTTTAGGACGCTTTTTTTTTTGTTTGTTGCTGAAAAACAAGGTTTTAATTCGACTACAAGGCTTTTCTTTGATGGAGAACATTCAAAAGTACTTCTCTCTGAAGAAAACCAAATGGAATCAAACCCAATCGAAGTGATTCAAAATCGACGGGCTTCCTTGGGGCATCTTAGGATGTCCTTTGAACCAAAGTTTAATGGACAAAAGATGATATTAATGCAAAGATGCTTTTCAGTAATCTCCATTTGGCTCTTTTACTGAACAGACATGATGAGAGGGATGGGAGAGGAACGACACGGGACGGAGGCCTGATTTGATCTCTAGCATGAGAAGCGTTCCTAAAACCCCAGGGAGGTCCTCTGAGTTACACCATTACGATATAAGATTCCCATAGAAAAAATGGTTATGTTCTATACGGCATGTGAACATTTAATAGTCAGAACCGATAAGCAATCTGTGACCAGCCAGCAGGTCCATAGAGAATCAATTGGGAAAGTTGGCAAAGCAGCGCACCGAAACATTTCCTGCGGGAAAATGTACGTTTTATGACTCAAATCTAACGTCACTTAAAGATCACTAAAAATTTCACGAAATTCTGCCTTGATTGTCGCTGCAGGCGGCTCACCAGGATGACATCACAGCGTCGGCCTCTCCGGTTTCTCGCTTTTGGGAGAAAATCTAAAAAAAAAAGAGATTTGACGTTGCTACACCGTGATGATAGCAGATGTGATTTCTTAAATTGAGTGGTATTCCCCCCTTACAACCGCTACACCAACCCTGGGCACGCTGATGATATTCCCCTGACATCATAGCGCTGACTGCGGCGGAGACCCAGGTCACCGAGATACAGTTACACTGTGGAAGGAGGCGACGCAGGAGACCGCAGAGAGGTTCAGCAGCAAAGAACTGCGATGAAACACTGCGAGTGGACGGTCGCAAAATATGTTAATATAATCTCAGGTAGTGTGATCTGCTGATTTAAGATAGAAGCTACATAAACGCATCTCCAGCTTCACTAAAACACGACAAGACGGAGCAGTTTTTGTAAGTAAAATAGCCAAATATTATAAATATTCAACACATGATCAATGTGCTGCATCAAACATGTTGTTTTCCTCTGTAATAGATGTGGGATAGTTGGATGAGATCCCTGATCTGAGAGTGTTTTGGCTACGCATCCAAACCCTAGAGATGTTTATTTCTGCATCTGATTTAGCACACAATGATTGCAGCAATACAGTCTGGAGGTGGGGTAATAGCAGTGGGGAGAATAAGGCCTTTGATCAGGCCATTTTCGTGTTTATGTTTTACATTAAAGCATCTTACAAATATGTTAATAGTGATGTCGACGTACTCGTGTCCCAGGGCAGCTACACTCTAGAACCCAACTCAATCATGTAAGACAATGTAAGTCTATGATCATCTGTATATTGTGAGAAATATGTGCAAGTAAACAGCTGGCAGGGAGCCACGTATTAAAAAAAAGAAAGAATGTGGGGGAGAAAAAAGCGTTTTGTGCAACATGTTGATGTTCTATCATGTGAACAAGGTCAAAAAAAAAACCAGCCTCATTTGAGTATTTATTTAACAAGCAGGAGAATCACTTTTTGCAGCTCTCACTGTCTTTCCCACGGGTCCGTTCTGATTCCAAACAGACTTTGTGAATTTTCATGTATCACTTAAGTGTATACCTGTGCGCTGAAATAGTGGAGAGCCTGTGATTTAATTATCCTGCCCTGTGCCGCCGTTCCCACTCTGGGCCAGGCTTCCCAGTTTCAGTCCCTCTCGTTCAACTCCGGCCTCCCCACATCAGGTTCTGATGAGCCTAACTGGAAACACGTGCTCCACGCTGGCTCCCCCGACAGATGGGACAATATCATATTATTAATGACAGAAAGAGAGAGACGGAGGGAGGGAGGGAGAGATGTGGGGAAGGAAAATCCTCCCTCCTCAAAGGCTTGCTGGTCTTAAATAGCTCAACACTGAGCTGCCGTCGCTTCTGAGGAAGTTATTATAGGAAAACAGCACGTCTGTGTTTGCATATGGAATATCCTCTCAATCTAACTCAATACACAGCAGGCTTAGCCCCGTGTCACTCCTATTAAAGCTGCTGAACTCTGGACCCTGATGCACGTCTGAACACATATTTCCTGCTCAAAAGTATGTTGTAGGTTCAGCGCTGGTCTGTTTCTCAGTTAGATAACAGCGTGCTTTATCAACTATTTACAGCTAATTACTAATATTTGAGCTCATTAGGAGCTCTGTGTGCTGATTCTGGTGCTGTGGCCAAACTGTGTTACTACATCCATCACCTGATCATCACAGTGGCTCAAAACCCAGACGTCCAAAACATTTTTGTCTTTCGCTCTCTGCATTTGATCCGTTCCATTTCCAGGTGGAAAGTCGAGAACAGCCCTGTGATTATATTATTTTATTTTTTTCATGTGTGTGGGAGTCTAAGACCAGCATGCTCTGGCCAAAGAGGAAGCTAATGCACATGGTCTAGGGGCCAATAACACTGTTGTCTTTTAGCATATTCTTCTCTGAACCTGGTGTCCAGGTCTCCTAAATGAACCACACAGTTTAGTCCAATGGATGAATTCAGACTTCTATCCAAAGTCTGACTTCTATTAATTTGATCTAAGCCACAGTCTGAATCTGTCCTTCACGATTGGCTCCGAGACTTAAAAGCCAACATTTGTGCTCGACCTCACTCATACTCTTGTGGCTATGAGGGACTTTTTTTTTTTGTTTTTTCCACTGACAATAATTAGGGTTGTAGTCAACCAAAGAAAACCAATCTTCTCGATTGGTTATGGGGAAATAAAACCTGTCTCTAGATTAACTGAACTGGCACTGAGAGAACTCTACCTGCTAGCCTCATTAGCCTAAATCAAGTAAATACAAGAAAAAGCTAGTGTTTGCAGTTTATAAAATGATCTTAACCCATTATTGCACACTGAAATGATAACAGTCTCAGAGCACCAGTGTGCCCCTAGCCATATTCACATGATTTCCAAAATCAGAACTATATTAACTTGTGATTCCAGCACAAGAATTATTGCGAAATAAGACTTCGCTAAGTTTACCACGTCTAGGTGATGTGCCATGTTGGTTGTTGAGCTGTGACGGTCAACATTTTGGCGGTCAGCGTCAACAAAACGGATCCACACCGACGACTTCTTTGACATACTGTCATTTAGATCAGAGTAAAAGTTTAGTGTACATTAATCCAGTTTAAACAAGCAGTCTCCATTAGGGCCAGTTCAAAGTTGTGAAAAGGCAGGAGTGTTCACAGGTAGTCGGTTCCTCCCACCGTCAAAGATTGTGGATTAATCCTGGAAGGTTTTTAGATGTAGTGCTCATTTCCTGATGAAAGCAGCACCAGCGACTGTCTAACTACTGAACATTTGGCTGGTTGAGAGCATATTGACCAACCAATCCAACAGTCGATCAGAGAGACTACACTCCTGGTAGTCATTTGAGTTTTGGTTGAACCACAATCTTTAAGGTTTATTAAAGCAGAAAAGTGTATGTAGACTACTTTAGAGTATTCTTATTTATCACTTACCTTCTTCAAAAGGAAGTAAATGCAAAAAAAACAACACCTCTCAGACCCCTCTCTGTCAGGACTGAACGGTGGATAAGAATCTCACCACCTGCTGTGCCTACAATGTGCGCACGGTTCTGAACATCGCATCAGTGCCCCGACTGCCGACCACGACGGAAACATCCTCGTGCTATAGGCTGAGTCACAAAGGCCAGATTCACCTGCACCGAATTACCCGGCAAGCCTTCGGCTACGTATCCCGCCAGTGCAGGAAGCGCATGGCATGCACACATCGTGGTGGTATGGAGGCAAATCACCTGTTGTCTTTTCACGATGCGTTCTTGTGGCTGACAACGAGCAGGTTTTAAAGTCTTGTGAGAAGCATTTGTGGAGGCTGCTGGAGCACCATATTGATGGAATATAAATAAGGTTTTGTGTACGCTGGTGCAACAAACAGACTTTCTGTTGGACTGAACTGATATTGCACAAACACACAAAAAAAAAAACACACATGCTGAGCGACAATTAGGTGGTCTACTGCCTTAATGGCTTCTTTCACCCCCAGTCACCGCTGATTCACTCGGTATCAAAGCACCGGAAGCTACATTAACACTGAGTCAAACCACCAGAAACCACCTCTGTCTCTCTTTCATTTGCCCCCTCACACACACACAGTTACAGTACCGCAGCATATACACAGGAAGGGGTCTCTGAGTTTGCAGCCAAGTGACAAAGAATTTACAGGCGTGTTGTAAGCACTTGTAGATCTAAGTGTGCATGTGTGTGTGACAGAGTGTGTGAGAGGGAAAGAAAGAAAGAAAAAAAAAAGGTCTGACACTTGTCTATGAGTGCCTTATTAAAAAGGTGAGAAGTGAGTGCGGTGTCTGGAGGAGGGGGTTAATTGTGCTCTTAAAAGAGGACTTCAAAGGGAGGCTGGTGTCAGGGCTGAGGGGCATGGGAGCGAGAGAGGATGAAGAGGAGGAAGAGGAGGAAGAGGAGGAGGGAAAAAAAATACTGTAAGTGATGTTGGGGGTTTAGGAGAACGGATGAGAAAGGGCACGGAAAGGTAGTGTGGAGGGTTATAGGGATCAGTTTGAGAAGTCCTGAAGAGAAATTAAGATGTGTCCGTTGATACAACTCTGAGATGTTTGAACTTTATCAGAAACTGTTTTTGAAAGTATATTATGAAGCTACTGAAGCTGCTGTGAGGTAACGTAGTTTTGCTAAGACATAAATATGAAATGACAACTCCTTACATGATCTTGCTTTAGCTGCTGTCTAAAATCCAGTCCAATAGTGTCTAAGATACCTTTCAGAGAACATGCCATATGCTGGACCTTCTGCTTTCTCAACAAGTGTTTGATGGACTGACACTTGATATTCCAGAAGACGACTGACTTTCTCCAACATGAGGCTGACATTTGTTTTTTCGGGGGGACGTTTCTATTAAATTTGATACAGATCGTCAGAATCCCCGGAGGCTGAATCTTAATGACATCTGTGATCTCGTTTATGTCCCTCTGCTGTGGGAACGGAGCTCGTGGGGAATGTGTTTCTGTGTTTTCTGTCTGGCCCACTCTTGTAAACGCAATATCTGGTAAACAACCTGTTGGAGATGTTTTTAAATTTGGCACAAATGCTCACTCGGACTCAAGAACAAACTCATGAGAATTTAGAAGGTCAAATGTTGAGGTGACATTATGTAATACAGTTTTAAACAAAGAATTAATGAGCCAGATTGGACTGTAATCGCTAAAAATGTCTCACAATTAAATGCTTTATTCCTTTTTTAACTACACAATTACACATTTTTAATAAGGATCAGTTTTAACTTTATTGTAACTGCTCTAGTCCATTTGTCAAGGTACAAAAGTAAAAGATTTAAGGTCAACACTGCAATGAAAAATACACAACTTTTACATACATAAGTAAAAGGAATCGTGACAAAGAAGTGAGCTCACGATTCACATTAAATAAAGAAAGCAAGTCAAATCAGGAAGTGCACAAAGGGCGTCCACGGTGAAGCCACTTCACAGTACTGAGGTTAAGGTTTCAAATGGGTCCCAGAACCTGGTATCACCAGACAGGGACATGACACCCCAACGTCAAGTCCGTCAGCCCTCGGAGCATCGCTTACATTTAGGTGGTGGGGAACACAGGGTTGTGGGTGTTTTCAGATCACGACTGTCTTGCAAGAACAACCACTGGTCCCTGCCAGCCTCAGCCTCCACCAAGTGAGGCACCGACTGGGCCAACAAGAGGCCTAGGTAGCTGTGGACTAGCACGCCTGGGGAAACTGCACATGAGCCGTGGATATAGTGATGCACGGCGAAGGGGCTCCATTGTTAAGGGTTGTGATTGTCTTTTACTTTCATGGCAGTTTGCATCTGATGCATTTAAGAGAAACCACACATTGCACAGTGGTCCTTCAGCACTACAACAGGGCTGACTATCTCAGTGACTGGGTGGTACAATCAGTGGAAGCATGATTGAAGACTTGTGGCTTAATAAATGATCATCAGTTATCAGATTGCTGTCAAAGAACCACCCGGTTAATTGACCGATCATTTCAGCACCGGTGCTCACTTGAACAGCTGTAAATGTGTGTTCACCAGACACATGAAATAAACTATCGTCTGCTCACATCAATACTTAAGAGCGAGTCATATGAACTTTTCTTCTTTTTGTTGTTGTTGTTTGCTCCACTTCAGCGTCCAAACTGTAATAAACATTAACCAACTATTCCTTTAGCTCTTTGACAGTAACTGATCCTCTCATGAGCTTTGAGCCCTCGTGCTCTCTGACCCCCTGATTGGTTGTGTTAGATGTTAGCTTAATGGAGCGTAGATGATTGGACATTATCATTGCTCTAATTAGACCTTCTGACAGGCAGCTGTAAAGCAGATGGTGGATTGCGGCTCTCAGACTAAACAGTCCACAGACAGAGGAGACAAATTCTCATTCTCTGATATCGTTGCCATCGGCTGAAAACCTGGCATCGTGAATGTCTAAACTTCTCAGTGACTGAGGAAAACAGCTGTGTTTTGCCTGACGGCTGTATACTGTATATAGTATTTCTGTCTATTCAACACATTTTGAACCAAACTCGTATCCATCTCAGTCAGGCAAGAGCCTAATAATAATTAGAGATACAAAGCCTGTTGCTGTTATTAACAGTTTGCCCTTCCCAAGTGCTCATTTGTTTATTTCTTCAGGTGTTCTTGGCAAAACTTCCTCCTTTTTCCATGTTATTCTTGCAGAGGCTGTTTACTTTGTGGGTTAAAGTATCACATATGAAATGTAGCATCAGGCCTGTAAATGCATTACGTTGTTACAGATGAAACTACCAGCGGCATATGAAGCAGTTTGCACCAACTGCAAACCCTGAACCCTTGATCACAATGATCTGAGCTGACTGAAATCATTTCCCATAATCGTAAGCAACGTTTCCATTCACCTGTGTAGAAACAGTTGGATGAAGCCAACAGAAATTTCAATCACTGTTTCCATGTTGTTTTTCCACCGTTTGCGTCTCCTTCTTCTGCTGTGGTTTAATGGCACCAACTGGTTTTCTAGAGGTGTAGAATTTCTGATTATAAACTATTTTCTATTAAGTTTATACTGATACTAGCCTCCTAGATTTAGTACTGCTGTTGACACTTTGGTTTTAAACCTAAAAGAAAGCAAAGAAACTTGGAGGAAGTGATTTGTTGGATTTGCAGCAAAAAGGTGGTAATATTGGCAACATGCTACAAAATAATAGAGGAAAAAATGCACATAATGGATGACTCAATTGTTTATCGCAATTATTTGTATGACAGATGTTCATCAACAAGCATTTCATGACTGGTCCTAATAGGGCATCCTTCTTAATAAGGATTTTATACTTAAACCAAACAGTTATTGACCTTCGTCCACTAGAAGGGGAAACAAAAACAAGCTGTAAAAACAACACAGACCTGGAAACTGCCTCTACTGTCCGTAAGAGATGGCAACCATGATGTTACACATTGACTTGTGGAGTCCAGTTTGGTATGTGGCCGTCTCCATGTTGGTCTCTTTGTTTGTTTTTGGCCTTTTTGCCTTTATTGTATAGGACAGTCCAAAGAGAGACAGGAAAGTGGGGGAAGGGGTTGCAGCAAAGGGCCATGAGCGGGATTCGAACCCATGGCCGCTGCATTGGAGACTACAGCCCCTGTACATGGGTCCCCAGCTCAACCAGCGGCGGCCCCCCATGTTGGTCTTTTGAAAGCGAACGTAACAAGCGAAGGGTGGATCTGACGGTAGAGAGCTGTCAGTCACAGGATAACCCCGCCTTAAGAACACCCCGCCTTACTGTCAAACATCTTGCTGCATTCAGTGGTTTTAAATTAGCATGAGACCGTAAACTGATTAGAAAAATGATTACTGAGGTAGTAAACCAGCTGAGAAGTGGGATCACTTTAACAAAGACAATCAGACTTCCTTTGTAACCAAATGAGTCGCCTCCTGCTGGCCGTTAGAAAGAATGCACATTTAAGGCACTTCCATGTCGGCTTTACTTTCCAGACTGGAACTCTACACACGTCTTTCATATACAGTCTTAGTTTAACACCTAAGAAAATTGATAAGGTGATCTTATTGACATCAGTGTCCGCATGGAGCATCATCATCATCAACTTTTAGCTCTGCGTTTGGTCTCCACAAATCTGAACATCTCAGCTCATCTGCTGCTAAATTCTCCACTTTGTTTACAAGACAGTCATTAATTTTGTTTGTCTACTGTTTGGAGATGGGCACGTAGCATCTTTCAGATCTTTTTCACTGAAACCAGCCGCATGATGCATCTGTAAATGAAGCTGATGAGAGCAGATAGAGTGAAACGAAACAGGATGGCTGTGGGGGAGAAAACCAAAACAACGTGCTGTGTAGGAACTGGAGATCTAAGAGGAACTGCAATTCTACTTTTATACCGGGTCTTTCCTATAAATGATGCCTTTCAAAATATGCGTAACCATGTGACACATTTTTATCATAAAATTATCCGTTAAACTTTCTTTAAAACACACAATACCAGTAACACTTCTATAACTTTGCTGGAGCAAAATTCTGAATGGAGGATGTTTAAAATATTTTCATATAAGGAATGAATCTAAATGCATTTTTCAATCTTGCAATTCATTTTTTAAAATGAAAAATGAAAGAAGTTGTTGTCTGAGGGCTCATAATACCAGTTTGTGAAGTCTTTCCACCTAAATTAGCAATAAATCTTCATCAAGTGTCGTTTACTAGGAGGTCCAGTGATTTTCACGGCATCTTACAACAAACTTTGGTAGAACGTACGAGCCTTCATGTCCTTCTGTGGACCTGCTCACCAGGTTTTAACCCAATAATGAACATATTGTGTCACAAATCCTTCAAGTCACAAGCACTGAAACCACACAAGCAACACGTATAAATAAGCACAGTTACAAATTTATGGTTGAAAAATAAAAGTGTGTAATTTATGTCCATGAATAAATGTGAACCTGCCTAAGCTCTGCATAAACTGGAAAACCCTGTGAGCTAGAAAACACTGGCTACAAAGACCTCCAGGTGCTTAAACCTTCATGCTCTACAGAAAACGGCACAAGGTGACACATGTGGAAGCTCACACAGCGATGTTAAAACTTAGAAAAACACGACATTCTCTCTCCGTGAGCCGCCTTCACGAGGACCGTCCAAAAGTATGGCTTAAAATTTCCACAACAGATTTTTAATCAGCTTTTTTTTCCAGTGATTCATAGCCCATCCATGTTATTTCACCTGACACTGATTACTCTCCTCTTGGACAGATGGTTTTGCAGAAGTTGTGTTGAGGGATATTACCCAACCGCAGCACCAAAAAACGAAAATGAAAATATCATTTGTAGCTGAATCAACTTGGCCCGCGGCGCTTGTGTGTCTTTTTCCATCTTTGAGGACGTATTTCAGCGCTGTTTAAACCATTTGTCTCGCGTAATGAGATGCTAGCAGGTACGCCATCAAATATCTGGAGATTTTCTTGGAGCGCGGGCCACATTATCGGGATAATTACTTGTTCAGACGAGTTCAAACTGTTCTCTATCTGCCATTCGCCTGACACCTGCATGTGGAGCGCTTCACCCCTTAATTGATGTTGTTTTAATCCTCCTCTGCGCGCAGTCGGCTTTGAAACCGAAGCGCTCGACGGACTTACATGACTTTACAATGTTGGCCCGTGAGGTGCTCCCTCCCAGCAGCCGTCTGACAATAATTACAATGATTCATTTAGTTTTATTATAGAACAGACATCTCTCTTTGTGTGTGTCTTGGCCTGGGGAGACTCGAGCGTCACTAAGTAACTGGTCTTTAATTACGAGCGCAAACAAACGACACCATGTGCATGTGTTCTGGTTTACTGTAACGAGGGAGACACCAGCACGAAAATGATGTTGTCATCGCGCAAAGGATTACCGCAACACGGGTATCGAATTCTAATTTTTATCCCGTCTACCTCCTTTTTCTCCGCTTTCTTGTAAAACGCAATCATCATTACTGTAAGTCTGGAAATCCGAACTGCAGATACAGTACTGCTTTGATCCAGTGATATCGACGCGGCGGTGAGGAATTAGATCTACAGTATCTGGCCCTTGGAGTCGCTTCTCATCAGCGGTTTAACCATGTGTTTCTGATCAGCTAAATTAATCACCGTTTATCTGGATAAGGTTAATTTCTCACTGGGGGGGAAAAAAAAGAAAAACCCCACACACCTAAAATCAGCTTTTCGTCCACATTGCGCTCTGTCTCTGTCACTCTGCTTGTCAAATGTTCCTTTGCAGAGCGAGGGTTCAATTACAAACCAAACTCGGTCTGCGAGCTGCAGTCAGGTACCGGGGCCAAAAGAGCCTGAGAGCGGCGCGAGCAACACGTACGAGCTTCTAAGTGGTGTTTTTGTTGCGCTGTATGTGCCTGGTTCTGTTGTATGTATGCAGCACGCATGCATGCATGTGTGTGTGTGTGTGTGTGTGTGTGTGTGCGTTGGTGTGTGACCAGAAACGCCAGGCGGTGTGAGTAATGCTTTAGCCTTTGGATGTCTCTCATATGAGGCGACGTCAGAGCCTGTTAGTAAATGATTAATCAGCAATGTTATTTGGGCTTATGCTGTCTGATAGCATTTTTCCTGGAAGCTCTGGAATCCGTCTTCACAGCTGGACTTTTACAAGATCTCTCTCTCTGCTCTGCGAGGGAGTGACAAACGAAGAAAATGCGAGAGCGCCGCGGTGTTGCAACAGTTTGAAAAACCTCTCGGACGGCGGGATTAAAGCCCGTTAATAAACAATCGGGAAAACGAGGACGTCGTTTTAATCTTGGCTCTTGAAATCAGCACGAGACTGGAAGTTAACGATCATAGTGATGAACTCATAATTAAATCAGTAGAATAACTAAAGGTGGGAGGCTTTAATGTGTGTCAAGCAGTGAAAATTGTGTGTTGAGTTTGTCACACAATGGAAAAAATGTACTACTCAGCTAAATTTGAATTATTTATATTTAAAAAAAAAGTATAAAAATTAGGCTTAAAAATGATTATCTCCTTAAGGCACTGATTGACAGCTTTTACATCTGCATAAATAAACCCTGAAAGTCGAGTTCGTCTTAACCGAACCGAACAAATCCATGTGAAATCCTAAATGTGTGCTGTAGACTAGTTACCTGCTGAGCCCACAAGGCAACCTCAGCTTGCACTCATTTGGCCACGTACTGCTGATGATGGCACCAGATGTCCGCAAGATGTGAGGCTGAAGCTCGGTAACGGCAGATTATCGGCAAATCCCGGTTGTCTCTGATGACAGTTTCTAAAACTAGGATCAAACAGTTGCTGCAGAAGTGTGTGTCGGTGGATGTTCTCAGCTCTCCGTCACTGAAGCTCTTTGATAATTCAATCCACCTCTTCTTTAACTCATCATGCTTTGGAAATTCAAATAAGGAGTTGAACAAATTCTGGCATCTGGGAAAGATGCATTAGCTTAGCTAGCTTGGAAATCTCAGGTTGTTGTGTAGTGACTTGTGATCATGTAGGAGAACCCCTGATGCCTCTTCGTATGTATAAGTAATGTATTTATAAGTAAAGATGGCCCCTGGTGCACCATTGAGCTCTGACTTCTGGTCCTCCCAGAAAACCCTGAGCACCAAAAGAGTTACTTTCACAGCTTGTTTTTAGCAGTTATCTTCTGATATGTATAATGTGTTAGAAACAAATCTCTGAAAATCTTTTCCACAAACTCTAAAAGCTGATTTCATTTGCTTTTATCACATTTTCCATATCTGCTGAAAAAGTGCAAATACCGGCTTGAGGTTATCTTCTAATGTATCACAGCGATGATATATTTGTTGTGTTCAGCCCTCTCTCTCTCTCTCTCTTTCTCTCCTCGTCTTTCTTAGATAACAACCACCTCGCCACTTGTCTTTATCTCCAAGACAAATTGTTGTCATGACATCATTTGACGTTTCATATGTCACGGCCCACCCACTCTCCCAAAGCTCCGTCTCTGAACACACACAGGCCCGAGAGCTGACATCCCTAGAAGCTTTAGCTCATTATGTCATCTGAAATTTGCCTCTTTTTTTTTTTTTTAACATTCCTTCACAATGTTTCATAAGGTACGCTAAACATGATGTTTGAATTGAGGTGTGGTTTTAAACACCTTTGCAAGTTTTAATCTGAGTAGAGATGGTTGCAGTGGCTAAAAAATGGCTCTCGAGTAAATAAACTGTTAGTTTATTTTTTTAAAAAAAGGACTTAAGCAGAAGTAAAAGCAGTTATCAGCATAATAAATAAAACCTAACAACTTCATCTCATAGTAAAGGAAAGTGAACATGCATATGTATTTGTGGTCAGTTTGTAATCTAACGTCACGACACCATCATCACCTGATTAGATCGTCTGTAACGTTTACACCAGGACACTGTGATCAGAAATGAGCAATTACAATAATATCATGGTTTGTTGCTCACAGGTCCCCCAGTCCCTCTGGTCACAGCAACCTTTAATTCTACTAAACATGTATCAATTCAGATTTATTCATTTAAAATAATTTGTCACTCTTCATCACATGTTGCCTGTTAAATGCAGGTGTGTTCACTAGTTCACATTTACCTGAGAAAGACATTCTGTGGTTGAAGTATTATGTTCACGTAAAAAGAAAAAGAAGCGTTTTATTTATTTATTTGTTTCAGCATAGTTTGATCTCTACTTTTCAACAAAGAAAAATTATGAACTGAACTTAAACTACTACTCAAAAGCGCCAATTAAAAAGGCTGAATGAAATTAAATGAATGATAATTAAACTCATAGCTGGGAACCTTTGAGTTAGAGTTCCTAATTGTAACCATGTAGACGTATAGAAATCATGTATGAAAGTGTTTCTTATGTTCAGCTATCACTGAGGCAAAGCAAGCATCATCCCGAGATGAGAATTTGGTTTCCTTGGCACCCTTTCTCCGCCACCCAACATCAAGAAGACTCCTGTTGATTTCACGCTAGTGGCTGGATATGTGGATGTATGGGACAGACGTATATAACGTCAGACGTATTGACAGATTTACCACCACGAGGATCACTGCATCTGTTTGGGTTCACGGTGGAACAGATGTGCTCGTTGGGAACTTGGGTTCTGAATCGGTTCAAGAACTCTAAAAAGTCAAGATTAGAGTAACTTTTGAAGAACATTAAACAAGTCAAATATGTATGGGTGGTTGTTGTGCATGGAAAGGAGAAAGAGCATTAAGTATAGAAGGCCTGACGTGCAGGCAGAGTAGAATGTGGGTCACTCCTTCCTACTAAATTAACCGGCATGACCTACATGTTGCACTGACAGCGGCTATTAGATGGATTTAATAGGCTCCACGCAGGCCAAACAAAACTGCCATGCTGTTATTAATCTAAATCAAAAATAACCAAAGATAAACTTTGCAGCTAATTTCAAATGTGTTTCTGCATTTTCTAAAATCACTACATTAAAAACGGAACATTAAAACATAAGGAGAGAAGCTGCATTGCATTACATCCATTCCCAAAATGTGCATTTGATCACCAAGTCTAGTCTGAGGTGTCTAATATCGACATACAAACAATTCCTACTCTGATCACAGGACCGTCGGCGCTTTATGTCCACATGTTTTGGCCTGGACAATGAACCCTGCACGTTAGCGCCTTTTACTATTGGGGTGTGTGAGTGTGTAAGAATAATTAATAAGAAACAAATTCTAAGTGGCTCCATGCGTCAAGTTATAAAAGCTTAAAAATTGCTAGAGACAGAGCTGGATTCACGATTCTCACATAAACAACAGCAAAGACAAACACTGTGCTACTATAGAAACTGAATCCTGTTGTATTATATAACTTGTGAACATAAACTACGGCAACCTTCACCAGGATATGGAACAGCTGTGTTCAGACCTTTCTGGGAAAAAAGAGATCTTAAAATCAAAACGTATGTCATGTTATGTGATTTACTTTCTGCAACAAGACTTGTCAAAGACCGACACCTGCAATTCACAGCTGATCAGAATGTGAGAAAGGTACGGCAGATTTCTCCCGTCGTGTTGTAATAATGTGCAGCTCAGTGAAGAATCCACACAGAAAAACCCTAAATCATTAAAAAATGAAACGCAGAGATGCTTCATGTGTAACAGCCCTTTAGAATGACACTCGCATGTATGTTCTGACCTGAAACACTTCCGACAAAATACATTATTTTCACAGTACAGTCGTGACTCGATAATCCAACACTAAATGTAAAATCTACTTTTATGTCGGATAGCAAGGCTGTCGGATTGTCAAGACGGAGGTCGAGATACAAGGAGGGCTTGATGCTGGAAGGCTCATTTGTTGTTAATATTCATTTTTCATAGTTGTTATAGTAACTAGTAGGGCTGGTCCAATAGCACTTTCTGGTCTTTGGATATTCAGGCCCAATTAATGATGAATATCTGAATATTCTCCACAGTCGGGGGACACTTCCAGCCCGGGGGAGCGCTCCAACAAGGTGGAAGTGGCCAGAACACACAGCCAGTATTTGGTTGCTGATGCCAGTTTAGTTAGTCACACTTCTGTTTCCACCAGAAGCGGCGCTCCCTGGCACTCCCCCGACGACACCACCATCCATGTTTACTTCCATAAGCACTGAGCACGCTCACTGCGTGTGACGTCGTCGTGTCCTCTTCTGCGCATGCGGGACACTTTTGGGTCGTATGAAGTTCACACAGCAGATCACATACAAGTCGCCTTTAACTGGAAACGTGAACGAACTCACAAAAAATAGGATTTCACAAAAAAATCTGAATTGAGCATCAAGTCCTACAGTGTGAACGTAGCCAATCTGTGGGATTGTTCAGTCAGATAATACGCCGTTATCCTGATTGGTGACATAAAATGTCATGTTGGAGTCGGAATCCAAGGCTGTCAGTATGTTAAGGCTGTTTTTAATGGGTTCCGTTCGTTTTTTCTAAAAACCTGTCGGATAGCAAAGTTTAGGATTGTTAAGGATCAGATTATGGAGTCACGAATGTATTTCCATTTGGGTGCTGAAATCGATGATTTTAAATCATTTATTCGAATTCATATCAAATTGTTTGTTTAGGGAGGACAGTTTCACAATGTTCAATGACAGCAATGCCCAGATGACGTTTTAGGATTTAGCTCAGCTGTAAGAGCCTCACTGCACACACAGCTCACACTAAGGCAGAAATAACGGTGGCACTCTGTGAGACATCACGCCGTCTAATAAAGGTGATAAAAGCTTCTAATGCAGCAAATCTTTAGTACAAATTTCTGGTGCAATTTTGCTTCAAGAGACAACACTGGCAAATTAGATGATTGCATATTTTGTGTGCATGTTAGGGTTTTGTGCTCTAGAACAGACAGCCTCTTCCACTGTTCTGCTTTAACTTGCCTCCATGAATGCCTGATTTACCAATGTCACACTTGGGTTCACTGCAAACCTTCAAAGCATCTGACTCCGAACGAATTTGTAAACAGCGATAAAGCGTTTATTCTAAAATTGGTGAAACACAATGATGATATTAAAGAGCTGTTCTTGCTAAAAATGTATTAAGGTGATAAATTCAGCCAGTAGTGCCGTCGTCTGTCGTCTCTGAGAGGAACAAGACGTCTGAGAACTCGGTGAAGGATGGAGTTTCAGCGGACCGTTGTTCAGGTCCCTCCTGTTGAGTCAGCGGATGTCTTGTCTCGGTGCAGTGGACCAGTCAATGTCAGATCCGAGATTAAATCCATAACCAGACGCGATATAATGAGGTTTCAAACCAGCAACCCACTGGGAGAGGGCACTGTAATCCCCACCAGTGAAAGCTTGAGTAGTCATCGAATCACGTGTGTTTGTTTTAGGCTCAGTGGGAAAACCACTGAGGGCTCCAATAATGTTATTTCTCAGATTACTTTGCTGCCGCTCGACAAGAAAATGCTATCTATCAAGGTTCATTATTCCTCTGGCAAACATGTAAAAGACGAGGAGCTGTTTAAACCAATTTATGTGGTTAAAGATCTTGGTCTTCTAGAGGAAAATGTGTATGTGTGTGATGACTGCTAGTGTTGAAAGAACTATTATTATTTGTATGGTATCAGTTTTAAAAGCCATTATGTAGTTAAGTAATTTAGAAATAAAGTTTTTGGGGATAGACTATTCCCATCGTATGTATCTGCACAGCCACTGCATATTTCTTTGTACAGGTCAGCGGGTTACAATTACAGACATGGGGCAGCTCAGAGCCTTTGGGTAATGGTAGCTGTAAAAAATGTGGTAATGGTTAAATAATAATAATTTATTATCTGTCATTACGAGTATGAGACAGGTTGCCAAGTCAGGCCGCTGCAGTGCCTAAGAAAACCACCGTGACCTCCCCCAGACTTCACAGAAAGTCAGGATGATTGTTAGGTCACATACTTGTATGCTTCGTATTTTAAGCAGCAGCACCAGGCAAAGTCCAAATGACATCATTTGTTTCTCTGAAGTCTTCACCTGCTTCATCAGTGACAGAAATCGATCCAGCAAAACTGGTGTGACGAGAGTCTACAAAGCAGAGTATTTATTTCTTAAATTCATAAAAAGCAACCTAATCCAAACAACTGCTCATGTTAGCATCCATCCATCCATTATCTATACACCGCTTAATCCTCACTAGGGTCACAGGGGGCTGGAGTCTATCCCAGCTGACTGGGGGTTCACCTGGACAGGTAACCAGTCTATCACAGGGCTACACTTAGAGACAGACAACCAAGCACACTCACATTCACACCTACGGACAATTTAGAATCACCAATTAACCTCAACATGTTTTTGGACCGTGTGTCAGGAAGCCGGAGAACCCAGAGAGAACCCACAAGAACATGCAAACTCCACGCAGAAAGATCCCAGGTGTCCTCACTAGGATGCAAACCAACAATCTTTTAGCTGCGAGGCAATGGTGCTAACCACCGAACCACCTTGCAGCCCTTATGTTAGCATGCATACACAAAAACTAAAATATGTGCGCTCATAGAAACTGCAAGATTAAGCTCGATTTTGAAACCTTACAACCACAAAAATAACTTCTACCTTCAGGTCTCCCTCCAAAGCCACTCCAAACCACATGGACGCACACCTTCAGGAGTAAGAGGGCGTTGGTGCAATACAACTATCTCCCAACACACAAAATGCCCCGTTGAAAGCCAGTATAGATTTTCGCTTACTTATCCAGGGTCGTGTTGGTGAGGCAGGTCATTCCAGACGGCCCTCTGCCCAGCAACACTCCTTAAGGGATCGCAAGGTGTTCCCAGGCCAGATGAGATATTCGGTCCCTCCAGCGGGTTCTGGGTCTATCACTCCCAGTCGGACGTGCCCAGAAAAACCTTCAAAGGAATGTGCCCAGGAGGCCTCTAATCAGATATCTGAACCACCTCAGCTGGCTCCTTTCGACGCGAAGGAGCAGCAACTCCAATGTCCAGCCTTGTAGAAGACCCCAGTGGTGCGAATGAGTGCACAGGCAGAGTAAGTACAGAGTCAGACAGCAGGTGCTCACAGGCCTTTGACTGCCACAGATAAAAGACATTTCTTTTACTGTCAGAGCACCTGATTTATTGATTGTTATCAGGGTATAAAGATACCTTCAACAGATAGAACAAAAAAATGCTTCTGGAACACATTTCATACTCTGGCTTTAATTAAAAAAAAAATCCAATAATGTCAGCTTTCATGCATTCCCCATTCTGCCCTCTGTAAGTGTTTCCCACCAGTCCGCAGCTCGCTTGTACGTTTGCAGGAAAAACTGCCGTCCCCAGAGGCCTGCTGTAAGTGTGAAAATGCAAAGTCTCTCGGCAGCAGGATTTCAAGTGTTGAGTCAGCTGAGCTGTTGGAAAATTACACAACAGTTACTGTATGAAACGAAGGAAACCGCTTCAGCAGAGTTTGTTGTCGAAGCGAAGACCTGGCAGCAGGTGGTTAATGATGACACACTTTGACTTTGCATTCTGCTCAGCTGTCTCGGTCGCTCAGGCCACAAGGCTAAAAGAGATGCGGAGCGAATGCCTCTTGTTATGTCGCCGCATTACACGCACTGTGAGCACAACCTGCTACAGTCGCTCCTGCTTGTTCTCTAATCTTTCAACTTATTATAACTTTCTTTTTTTCACCCACACTTGCCTGAATTATTGCTGGGTTTTTTAAGCTGTTTTGGGGCCTCCTGCCGTTATTAATTCTTTAAATTAATGGTGCAGCTGTTGCCCAGTAACTCCACGTTTGCATTGTTTACACCCGGGATCAGTTTATTGCGCCGATGCTGGCCGACATGGCACCTACAACCACAACAAATATCCCCACAGAAAGAGGAGGAACAAGGAGGGAAAAGAGCTGAGTCAAGACAACAGAGGCTGATGGAGAAGACGAGATATGAGCCCTTCAATCATCACAGGCGATGCAAGATCACTGGACAATAAGATGGATGAACTTACGGCCATAATGGGGAATCAGAGGGGCTTCTATTAGTGAAATGTTGTGCGTCTTACAGAAACATGGCGACAAGAAAATAATGCTGATTCCCATTGTTACCATGGATGGTTTTCAGGCACTTTGGCTGCTTTAATTAAAGTCACTCTCTTCGTTTAACCAACAGAAATTCATGCCTGTGTATCAGAGTTGCATATTTAGAAGTTATTTCACTGAAAATAATGCCTTCCAGCCTTAAAATGGCTTAGATGTATTTATCTGTTGTGATTCTCAGTCATCCTGGTCGTGGTTCTTCTCATCGAGAACCATCCGTCAACAGAGGTGGAGGTCTGAGGCATCACCTCTCACCTGTTTACAACTCATACCTAAGATCTCTCCCAAGGAAGATGAAACTACATTCACACCTAGCCACAAAAGACCTTAACGAACCCCATTGTGGCAGGGGGAACGACTCACATAACGAGAGGGAGGAGCAACAACCCCCAACTGAAACCCAAACTCAGGTGTTAATGGCTCCTTAAGGATGTAAGTATCTGGAACTCCCAACTAGTCAGTCAGAACTGGTGAAGCCTCTTGGATGAGAGGTGGAACGTCTTCAAGGAACTCAAGCAAGTCCAGTTGCTACGATTAATCTACGAGATGTAATTCTACCCTTCATCTAAAATCTGCAGATCTAACTCCTCAACGCTAGACAATGGCAATTGGAGTAATTCAACATTAGGCTGTAACCAAAACTGATTCTGAAAAAACAAAAAGATGACAAGTCAGTTCTTAGATTTCTCGCATATTATACTCCAGAAGTCTGAAGCCACGTTTTTGCGACAGTCATCGATACACTAAAGTTCAAAGGTGGAAATACTCATCAACAACAATGACTGCTTGTTTAAACCACGATGTGTCTTCTAGCGTATACAAATCATTAAATAGAAATGGAATTGCACCAAAAAAAACCTATTTTCACCAACACTTAAACAACAATCCTGGTAACATTACCTTGTTTCTGCAGCCCACATATTGAACTCTTCGTTGTGGGGTCGACATCCATACAACATGCGCAGAACATTTTATCCAGCTTGGTTGTTGTTTACATCCCTCCCTCGGCTAACTGCTCATGACGTCATCGACTCTGTCACGACAGGACCCCGGAGCTTTCTCTCAATTCTTATCTTCATGTGTAGTTTTACTACCTCCAGAATGCAGGGTAACGGTTACAAAGCACTTTCCCCGCAAAGATCAATAAAGTTCTTTTTTTCTGATTCTGATTAGTCCAGTGATGATATGCCTTACTTACAGCAGATGCTTGACAGATCACATCAAAGATAGGCGGCTAACTGCATCCAGTTGGTTTATCGTTATCCCGCCACATCTTAACAGAACGTGTTGAGCTGATGTAGGAGGCCGAGGAGCTGTATGGTATTTCTTCATTATTAACTGCTGAGACTGCCGAGAGATCTGGAATATACCTCGTGTTGGTGCACAGAGAGAAAAGGCCCCACGAACAGATCAGATCATTTGGCATAAGTACAATGTGGAAAGGGAAGGACAGAGATGGTAGTGGACTAAATATAAACCTACATAATGTGATTAATTTCTCTTTTTGTCCTCATTATGATAAACAACCGAAGATATTACCTTCATTTGTCAGATTAGATGTAGTTTCAGAACAAATGTTGGCAAGGTCTGCGCTGTTCCAAAAGTCCTTTCTGCTTAATCGTAGGTGTGCTGTGGAAATCAGACTTTCACTGACAATAAGAAAACAGTCGACAGCTGCAGATTAATGCATAAAAAATGAACACAAATACATTCCAAGTGTATATGATTGCAACTGCCTGCCGTCGAAAAGAACAAAGAACAAAGCAATAGGCTGAGAAAATAACCTGAACCTGATAACCTGACACGTTATGTAACAGGTAATGTGCCCCATTAGTTCCAACGAGGATTTCCGTATGTAATTTTTGTTGCTTCAAAAATAGCTCCAGGCGAGAGGTAACTTTGCTGCAACACACAAAACGTGCGCACATGTTGCTCCGCGGCGTCGCAGCCTTTCTCTCGCCATGTTGCCTCATCACTCATCGGCATCCCAGACAGGACCGACAAATAAAACCACTATACAAACAAATGTGACATGACATGTTTGTTTGTTGTGCATAAAGGTCGTGACCGGCGTTGCGGTGATTCCTGTTAATCCTCGTCTGTTCTAGTCCCCATTAATCATCTCTTCGGGAAACATGTGGACTCAGTTGGGTCTGCATCCAAAACATCAAAGATCTCCGTGTGTTGTTGCCTCCATATGAGGGAGTTGGCCTCAGCAGCAACTTTTTTTTTAAACACACTGCAAAAGGGCAACACAGACTCAGTGTTAATGTGTATGTGTGAGAGACAGACAAGCCGTCCGCCCTGCAATGTCATTTATGTTTTCTTGCCTCCATATGAGTTACTTGGCCAAAGTTGACACGTACGAACGGTGATGACAGAGAAGTCAATATGCCAGTTGCACTGGCCACCATATGCAAAGCCCCTTTGATATTCACACAGATAGGCCAGAGCTCCAAATACTGTTTGTCACTGTCATAACTATAATAGACCGTCCAGATCTGAAACTGCTTCATGTATGTACAGTATTATTAAAGGAAACGCTCTCATATAGTTCTATGCTGTGGGGCTCTCAGTTTGAATACACTGAGTGCATCTAACTCAACTTCACTGCATTCCTGGGCGAGATTGGAAGCTATAGACAGGTACTTCTAAACCCTCTGGGGAATACCGATGTGAGGTGTGATCATTAAGTTCCATTTAGCAGCCATTCACGCCAAAGCCCTCTCCTGGATACATCGCTCCTGCATGGCTTGTAATGCTGACTGGACTTCCCATTTTATAAAAATGTCATGTACCGTCTGTGACGCCCGTTGACTCTCCTAACCTGTGTCAAAATAGTTACCCTTCAGCTTTAATTTAAAAGACAAAAAAGCCCCAGAGAGCCAAAGCTGGTGAGTAGGATGGTTGAGGATTGACTATTGTGCTGTTGCTACCAAAAAACAATCGGAGCATTCACATGCCATCACATGCCATCGCGCCACAGGTTAGATCATTTGTGCCAAACGTTCTTCCTCAGACCCCTCTGGAAGGATAAAAGAGGATTCTGCCTCAACACTTGGACACTGGCAGACCAGTTCTCAGTGGACAACCACATGAATGCTGAAGATATCAACTGCTACAACTGCTATTTTCTCTTAGTTGTAGCTGCAGAAGCACTTCTAATCACAACTGATGACCCTCAACATGAACTTAAAGTCATCTGGGTTGCTGACTGACGGAAAAATCACAAATACACATCTACCATTGGTCACAAAAACACTGTGGATGATAGTGTGGAGTCAGATTTCCTCCTGAGTCATGACAGTTTTTTGCTAACACATGTTGCACATCTTGTAAAATTATCCAACAAGTCCCAGAATTATTTGTAAATGTATAAAAACAAGTCACAAAAATACATAATAAATCTTAAAAAGACCCCCAAATTTTTCCAAAACAGCTCGGCCCTGTGCTTTTTCAGGAAATGCTATGCAAACAGAAGTAAACAGTATATCTGTAGTTTTACTTTGCAGTGTTTTTATTGGTTTACAGAACAATGTCATGTCTCTCTGGTACTGGAGAATCAGCTGCATCAAATTTTGGACATTAGACTAAATTTCCTTTTGGTCTTTTCATGTGGTTTCTTGAAAATTAGAAAAATATAAAATATCAAAACTCTTTGCATTTAAACAGCAAAATCATAATTCTTGTATTTGTACATTAAGTGTCTCAGGAGCATCATTTTTGTTTGACAAGTATCACAGCTTCAAACAAACCAATGTCTCCGTAAGGCCACTCAACATCAGTTGCAAGTTCTAAGATTAGATCCAACCCTGAAAAAATAAATCCACATAATTAATTTCTGTGTTTTTCTTTACTAGATCACCACTGGATCCTTCAGATTCTATCTGGTTGCCTTCTATGGGGTCTTCAGCCTCGTGGAGCTCAGTGGGATTCACCCTCAGTCAGAACATGTGAGGAACAACAGCAGTGGGAATCCATGAGTCAAGACATCAGCAGCTAAACAAGGGGAAGCCCAGCCTCACTGTCCTCATTACGAGCACCAGACCGTTGTGATGAAGTGTGATGACTCCTTTTATGTGAGACCAAGTCTCATGTCTAATGACCCTATCATTACTGGAGGGTGTAAACAGGAGAAAACACTACATACAGACATGGGATTAGTCCTGGAGTAAGTGTTTGTTGTGGTTTTGAAAACCACAGGTTCATATGTGTGTTTTCTGTGTGTCTGTGCAAGTGTTTGCCATCTCTGGTAGCTGTAGGCCCCAGCATGGAATCAAAGTGACTAAGAGTGCATGATCGCAGGTGTTCACGTCTGCCTTGTAAAAACTTGCAAGACTCTAATTGCAGACAAATGACAACTAATATCATCAATCAGCCATTACAAGCAAATTCAGACTGACGGAGAATACCTTACAGGTGTTTATGCGGATGTCAAAACATATCATTTGTCTGAAAAAGAGGGAGAAATGCATACACACTATGCTTCATGCACAGTGCTACAGCAGTTCAGTTGTTTTGTACAAGCTGCACCAAGGCGGAGCATGTATGCCTTGAAACGGCAATCTAAGAACGACCATTTAATAAAACACAGATTCAGACTTCAAGGGTTTCATATGTAAAAAATAGAAGCTACCAGACCTGTCAACTTGATGTGTGAGGATTTCTGTATCACTGTTCTTCTACTGAGCGTGTGCTGCTGAACTACAACAATATTACAGCTTTCCATCGTGAAGCACAGAGTAGTTTGACAGTGTTTGAGGAGAGTCGTGGGTGGAGAAAGAAGCAGCGACTTCATGGTTCTGCACCTTCTAGACGGGAAAAAAGACCTAACAATATAATTTTGATGCACAGAGATCACATTATAGGAGTGTAATCAATGATTTTTAATACACTTAAAAGGCTCAAAAGGAATTTTTATTTCAGTTATGATAAGACTGGAAAATGCTACGAGTCCCTGCAATAGCTGGCTACTGGTCATCTACCACATTTACCCATCAACCTGTAAAAAACAATAATGTGCAGACTCTACTAATTAGGGCTGCACAATCTACTCGATTTTCTTCTTTATTCACAAGACACAGAGTTTGTGGACATGCAGACTCAATATGTTTACAGCAAAATGAGTGAGGAACAAGAGAGAAATACTCAAAAGAAAGATTTAGCAGGAAAAAAGAAAAGAGGCCAAAGCAGTTGTAAGGAAATATTTCGAATACAGAAAGGATGATCTTGACCAAAACAGGCGCGACATCGGCAGCATCTTGCAATCATTAGCACCACACGAGTACAACTAATTTGTTTGACTATTTAAATCAGCGCCACAAAACCAGATCTGAAAGGCAGTCAAAGGGAAAATAAAAAACTATCTTGAATGCGGATGTCAAACGAGAAAGGTTCCCAACGACTTTTTCTTGGTTTTTCAGAATGATTTTGATTTTCTATGCAAATGCACTCCTCTGTATAATCGCCCCGATCATAATAAAATGATTAAATCTCTCCAAACAGAGCGATTTGAGTCATCTGTTGGAAATTCCTGTGGCTTTCTCATAGCAATATATATCACAGGAAAACAACATATAGCAATGTCAGTGATTTTTTAAAAATATCATACATCCATTCTACCATAAATGTCCGATTTTTATTATTAGTAGTATTATCATTGCCCATTATGATGAGATGAGCTTCCTGATGCCGCAACTGTACTTAGCAGCAGCGTCATGGCTCTACAGGTATGTAACACCTCCCAGCAGATGGTAACCACTTCCTACTGCTGGCAAGACAATATTTAAAACTTTAAATTTAACACTTTCATCCATTCTGATGTCTTTTTAAAGGCCTGCATATCTAACACATATCACACAAACAAACAGATGCATCTAAAAGAAAATGGAGTTTTTAAAGTCTTGCTCTAATCGTTGGGAAAACTGTAAAACAATCCTTCTTGATCTTTAAAGCGCGGTGCCCACTATTGAAGCCTAACAGGTTAATTCAAGTGCATTTCAAGTGCTTCAAAGTACTCTCAAAACATTTTCAGCTTAACAATTTTTTGTTCTCATCTTCCCTACTGAAGGTATGTCTTCTCCTCTGTATGAACTCCTTTTTGCTTTGGTTTGTTTGCGTGTCTAGACAGAATGCGTTTTGCTTTGAATTGGCCCTTTATTGTCTACCTGTGTACCCGTGGATGGCTGCATGGCTTCACCACATCACAGGAGCTTTGTCTGCCTCAGTTTGTTCTCCCATCAGAGGCCAGACGGCAGCCTTTCAACTGCAGCCGCTGCCTCCATCCACACACTAATGTGTTATGGTGGGGGGGGAGGTGGGATGCCTCCACCTGCCGCGCATGCATATATGTAGAGGATAAAGCTACAGGTACGCCGGTCACCTGCCGACTGAGCGTGTGCAGAGAGGTTAGGAAAAGGAGAGAGGGGGGTTGTTGGTGGCACATTTAAACCTGACACCTGAAATCCTATCTTAGCACATGGAACAAGGCAGGTGTCTGGTTCCAACTATGACCAAAGCAATGGACCAGAGTGGTGGCGGTGTGTGTGTGTGTGTGTGTGTGTGTGTGTGTGTGTGAGGGCCTGGTGTGGGAGGTTACAAAATCCTCTGTAACATTAGGAAGGAGCTGATGAACTTCCCATGCCTCACTCTTTCCTCTGACGTCTAACCTTCATCTGACCTTTACACAAAGCTGTGTGTGCACACGACCGTGTCCGCGTGCGTGTGTTTATGTGTCACTAAGTGTGCGTTTGTGGAAGTGTCAAGGTCAAGAGAGCACTGAAAGCTTTTCCTTAAAATGAAACAATGTGCCACACTGTGTTGTCTAAACTGGGAGAGTCTTTGAAGAGTCTGGGAGCATTTTGGCCAAATAACCCTCAATCGCCTGTTGACACACACACACCTGGCCTCCATTTTACCTCCTGCCTGATGCAATCCTGCACACCACCGCAGTCACTCAGATGTGTCCCCTACGGAGGATTTCTCTGGATGTGTTTATGTTTGAAGACAGAAAAGTTTCAGGCAGCAGGGACAGTTTGGATACGTGTTTCCAGTCCTGGTGCTTTGAGTCGAATGCTAATATCAGGATGCTGACATGCTTCAATTAGGGTTTTTTTTTCTCTCCCCCAGTAGCCTGAGTTGGCTGCTTTGGCCGTGCAAAACTGTGATGACACACGTTTCCACAGCAGGGAATAGCTGCACTACTGTGGTTCTGTAAGGTAGCAGAACCAGTCAACCCATACCAGTCCTCTCTAATCTTCACTACCTCAGCTCTCTTTACTGATCATTCTCAGGCACATCAGACCCGTGTTAAGTTACTGTTGTTGATGCTTCACACTGCAGGAGTCTTTTGCCCTAAAGGACTAATGGCAAATAATAACCGTTTACCCACTTGGTTTGACATTATCATCTTGACAATGCATCAATCCAGCTTCCAAAAAATATGTTTGTGTACCACTAAACTGTATCCTCATTTATGTTTGGGAAGAAATGTATTTTGTTTGTATCTTTCCATGCAGCATATCTTTGCCAATTATTGCTTCACTGTTTCTCCGTTTCAGTGAACCAATTATATATTAGTTGACGCTGGAATCGTCACCTTAGTAACTTTAAAAAATGGATGAGAAGCTTCAAACATGTTGCGAAAAGGTGCTTTTGTACTAAACCGACTCAAACCTACTCCTTCCTAAACTTAGCCAAGCTTCAAAAAAGCAGTTATCATTATGAAAATACCAACCAATGCGTAATATTATCCCAAACCTTTAATGCAACAATAGAAACAAAACTTAAGTCCAAGAATAATGGTCCCACATAGAATACAACCCTCCATAACCTGGGTGCTGACTTACAGTGTCCATGAAAAGTTGTCACACCATTGTTTTTCAACACTGAATTATGATCAATTTAATTTGGCAAGGAAAACAGAACAGTCATGGGTGTCTTGGAAGTCCTTCCTTCTACATCCCAGCTGAGATAATACATTTATTTCCAACCAAAAGTAGCTTTCTTAAAAAAATGTAAATCAGGATGTAGTTTAGTAAGTTAGGAATGTACGTCTTGGTAGACTGGGTTGCATACACATGGACCAGTAAGGACGTCCTCCACCTTCTACGACCTCAGAAGACGCATGTAAAATCTCTACTTCTGGTAGATTAATCGTAGCAACTGGACTTCCTCTCATCCAAGAGGCTTCATCAGTTCTGACTGACTAGTTGGGAGTTCCAGATACTGATATCCTTAAGGAGCCATTAACACCTGAGTTTGGGTTTCAATTGGGGGTTCGTTGCTCCTCCCCCTCGTTAATGGCTCCTTTAGGATGTAAGTATCTGCAACTCCCAACTAGTCAGTCAGAACTGATGAAGCCTCTTGGATGAGAGGTGAAACGTCTTCAAGGAACTCAAGCAAGTCCAGTTGCTACGATTAATCTACCAGAATAATCATGACCTGGATGAATGAATGAATCTTCACAGACAAAATCTCTGGTGGAGTCGCCACCCTGGAAACGAACAGGTGGAGCTTTGTCAATGTGGTAAACGTAACAACCGAGGATTCATAATGATCCTTTTCTAAGCACAGACTAAAAAAGCAAACAGAGTGAAAAACAGTGACAACAAAAGTCAAAATGAAATCAAATCTCCTGGGTTCATGCCACCACTAACCCCTCCAAACACAAAAGGCAGACTTTGGTTTCTCTTTGCTAAAGTGTGACTCCATGATAACAGACGACTGAGCCGACAGAGGGTGGAGGAGGTATCTATTGGCCTATATGAATGGAAATGATCTGCGATGGTTTTGGCCATTTGATGGGCTGGTGCTTTATCACAGAGTTAGCAGTGCTTCATTAGCAGGTCTTTACATTGTAGTGTGGTGCAGTGGGAAACAGTTTGAGTATCGATCCAGAATGGCACAACTGATGGACGGTTCATGGTACAGTGTGGCACAAACAACACTCACTGTAATGGAAAAACAATACAAGAAATCAAGTGGTGCAATGTTTACCATGTTCACCTTAAATCACAGTCTTGTCATGCCAAGATTCTTATATTGGTGAACTCTAAATGTAGTCAAATGTCAAGAGATTACCAAAAAAGTATTAGATTTCATTGTGAGGAGGGCATGATGTTTGAATCAAATGTTTTAGCTGTTCATATAAAAACTTGAGATATTTCCATCGCAACCCAAATAAAGTCGTGAACCATCATTCCATATTGACTTCCTGTTCTATTGAACCATTTTAACCAGTCTGGCTAAACATCTTAAAAACTGGTTTTAACTCTACAGACAACACCATACTCTACAGACTGGTAGCATGGGAACACTTCACCGTTTCACAGACTTAACAAACGCCCGTCTTCAGACAACAACACCGCTTCACGCTTACTCATCCTCCTATTAAACCAGCACTTGATTGGTCCTGGCACTCGTGTCTTTTAATGATAACTACTGATTGGTCTCAGGCCCACTCTGCTTTCAAGTGAGTAGTGAAATAAACAAGAAAGCCTCAGGAATCATCAATCATCGAAGACAATTACGTCTCTCTTCCGCTGTCTCCTTCTACCCCCGTTCCCAGCCCTTAAACTGCCCCCTTCTCATTCATCTTGTGTACCTTTTTTTTTTTTGGCTTCACTTTAAAAGAAATAACCTCCAAAATATTTAAGAATAAGACACCTACATAATACAAAAGGTCCGTAGTAAACTCTAGGCCTGCACACAGAGTTATGTTCGTAATATTTGCAAACAAAATCAAGCCGGAAAACCTTAATGTTTTGTATTAATGTCCCAAAACTAGGTTATGTCAAGTTTTATTCAGTTTCTATATTGTTAAGAGAGAAAAAAGCGTGTGGTCATCTTTCCTTTTTGCCTTTATTTCTTTCTGAAAGCTCCATGGAAGCAGCGATAATGACTAATTTATACGTCCACTCGCTTTCTCTGAAACCAGAACTAATCCACCTGTTGCATTATTCACCCGGAAACAACACTCCCTGTCCCCACATGAATATTTCAGTGAAGACCATGCACCTCCACTGGTCTTTGTCCAAACAGTATGATGAGATACACTAGATGTGGATGTTTGAAAGGTGTACAATGGACAGATCCAGCCAGGGGCTTTTGTTCAAAATTAACAAAGTAGAAACAGATAGATTTCTGTTGCGCTGTGAGTCATGACCAAAGTCAGCAATTCATCGCTTTAACCCTCTGAACCTCAAAAATCTGCCAACGGGATCGAAAGGAATGCTGCACTTTAAAAAAAAAAAAAAAAAAGACCAAAATTAAAGCATTTAAGAAAAACAGAAACTGTGAAAACAGGAAGAATTCAGTCAATCTTTGAAATACTCGTTTGTGACGGGTGGTTCAATCAGGAAGTTAATGAAATCTAAGCTTGAAATTGTAATATTTAAACAAAAACACTTTATTTTACGTGTCATTTAAAAATATAGGAGAAAATAAGCTCCAGTATTAGTAACCCCTATGCTTTACATGTTGGTTCAGGCTATTTTAAATTCTTGAATGCATGATCTAAGTTTCTTTATTTTCTTTTTTATGATTTTTGGCATTATAACTATTATTTTGCACAGGAGACATCTTTGCGTTCTCTCTACTTCTAGCCATGGATGTGCTGTTTCCATGTTAAGTTTCTATGGAGGTTAAGGACTTTTATTGTAGTGAAAAAGCAGGAGCAGCAGCAAAAACACCCAAAACTGCTGTAGTTCAGAGGGTTTAGTTCCCATATTTTGTGCTGATAAGTCACAAACAACATCTAATAAATGATTTAAAACCACTACGATGTAACTGTAAGCAGCTATCAGGACATTTAGCTGTTCACAATTTTCCTGTAAAGACATCTTATATTATTACAATATAATCATAGTTGCTGACAAATCTATTACTAAATATCTGCTTATACAATAGTGTGTTATAAACTATTTATCGGTTATAGGTTATGTAAGTTTTTCTAATCCTGAGATTTGTCAAACTGTGCACAAAACACTTTTTTAAATCTGCCACTAATTTCCCTATATAAATCTCAACAAACGCTAAACATGCACATGTTGGCAGGCTTCATATCCCCCCGCTACAATCCCACACGTAACCATGAATGGACAAATACATATTTTTGCTGTGTAGGACGAGGACAGGGTTGCAAATAAAAAGAATTTGACAAATGATATCTCCCAAAATTAAACAACGTGGTCGGACCTGGAGGTGTGCTGTGCTGCTCAGAGACAGAACATGAACTGGAAGTCTGAAGGAAACTGCAGCTCACTGGTGTTTAATAAGCATCTGTATAGAGACGCAAGTCAACTAACACTCCTCCAGTTTTAAATAAAAAGATAAAAAGTGATGACCCAGCATCAGATGCACAATACCTTAAAAATGTAAATGGTTTAGATTTGAGCAAACTTTAAAAATAAATAAGTGCTCACGTGTCTTCCAAATACAATCACAATCTAACACTGCTGACCTGAATGCACATTTCATGCATACATACAGGATTTTTTGTTCCAGAAAAACTGAAGCCGTGAGACGAATTATTACAAAATCTGCCTTCAATTTACTACTTCGCCATCTGTGTGGCCAAAATCAGCCTCCAAAGTCTCTGTAGGCATTTGTCAGACTTTCCAAACAGGTACACATGTTCCCTCATCCAGGATGTTTCTATAAATCTCATCTTTTCCACGGGAAACGGTGCGCGCATCTTTCAAGTCCTGGTTTGCGCCGCAGTTGTAAATGAGACCTCAGATCACCGATACCAGCGACTAAGGTGTCTGCCAGTGAGTTAGCGGCCAGCCATGTGATGGAAACGAGCATCGCTACCCGAGCAAAGGCATCACGAGACGCAGAATTCCAGTGGCAGTTGTGTTTAACATTCCTGCTTTTTAGTCTTCTGCACAGGCCACACAGTAATTACTTCCATGTAGTTAGCATTATTAAAATATGGAAGCTATCCCAGCGCTTAGAAGAAGATAAATTAGAAGAAGCTGTCAGCGGCGCATCGGGCGATATTTCAAACTTTGGGTTTACATTTCAAAATGCAAACTTAATCCTAGAACCGGCACCAGCTGATATGGGAAATCACAGGGTGTAATTTAAGCCGAGAGCTGACAAATTTAGTACGAAAGTGGCTGCAGACGGATCAGATGAGATTCTGTGATGTCGATACTTGAAGAAGGCCCGGCGGAGAGTCGAAGTACGTCTTCGCTCTGAAAGGTTTCGCCGGAGCAAACCAGAACCAGTTTTTGTCTATTTAAAGTCTGTGACCACCTTGTTTCCACTGACAGTAATTCTTTATCCCAAACCACATTAAACATTAACGACGATGTTAGTTTATACCGACCTCGCCGAGGCCGACGCTCTAATGAAGCAGCAAACACTTCCGATTGAGGAGGTCCGCAGCCATTAACGTAATCAACACCTGCTGCACACACTTCCTATGCGCCCTGTGAAGTTAATATTTCTGAGCGTTGTTTGTTTGACTGTATGGCTCATTATGGTGTCGGTGCTGCTGGTGTATGGACATATCTGTACGGCAGATGTCAGACGGTGACGTCTGTTTCACAGATGCGATGTTTGGTGTCTAAAAACCAAAATATGGCAGCACTTTCCTTCAAATGTATAATTAGCTCCGTTATGACTTCATATTGAGTCATAACGTTCAGCACGACCCTAAAGCTATTGTTTTTATTTGTCGTTTCCAGCGGACAGTTGTGGATGAAGAAGAACAGCAGTCCTGCACCAGACAGCCCTCTCCGTTGTTTGTTTCCACTTGTCGTGACTTTTCAGTCCTCCACCTAGAGACGCTTTTGGTCTGATCGCATTGTCTATTTCAAGACTTCCCCGAAGGAGAAGCTAATATCTTTATCCAACAATCAACAGGATCATCCCTCTGAGCCAAAAACACGAACCCGACGAGAAAACACCCGCATGTGATGTTGCATAATTTAAACAATAAAACATTCCAGCGAATGACAGAAACCAGATCGTAAGAACCTAGAAGTGTGACAATCTGTTGTTAACTGAGAGAAATGATGAATCCAAGACAATGCTGCCTTTATGAGTTGTTTACAGCTTGGGGAGAGGCTTGTTTGTGAATATGAACCTGCCTTATTTTTAAAAAAAAAAATCCGCATGAGGAAATACTGCGGTGCGTGAATCATAAAACACCCTTAAACCAAAGCATCGGTCTCATTGTTCTGCGTCTGCATCTCTGAACATCTTTGTTTACGCGATCTAAAGGTTGCGTCTCTTCGCTCGGGAGTCTGGCGTACCTTCTGAAGCCGCCTGAGAAAGAGGTGTTTACTTGTGTTTCTCTTATTGCTGCACTTAACACGCCGATCTGTGCTTGTTTTCATTTCAAGTGCATGTAGTACATTCCAGTGGAGTGACAAAAATAATGCACTTAGCGGAAAGCACAACAAAACAGAGCTTTAAAAAGGACCCCATGCTGATTCACTTAAAATGGTGACTTTCATGCTTCAAATTTTACAGCTCGGTCAAAAGATTGCAATCAAAGGATTATTAAGGTTGTCACTGATGGTTTGCATTCACTCTGAATTATCTATTCGGCAGCTTGGCCGTAACTATAATGTATCCTTAAGTTAGCTTATCGTAAGACCTCCTTTTTTTCTATAAGTGCTTTAATGTGTCTGTAATTAAAGTTAACTGCCAGGGCCATTTCTGCAGAGCTGGTTTGAAGACCATAATGTGTTCAAAGCCACCAGCTCAACCGCAATGAAACAATTAGAATCACTGAGCCGAACTGCTGGTCCCTAATGGCTCTCTGCTCCCAGGCATGAGCAATCAAGGCCTATCCAAGGCATGACCAGCGGAGCCAGAAGGGGGACCGGCTCATCTGGGCCAGAGTCCGCCGGGCCGCTCACGATGTAAAAACGTGCACAAGTAAGATCAGAGGCGTTTGCTTTGGGTGCTGACCCGAGATCAGCGCTTCCACTCGGCGGGACTTTGAAGTTTGGCCTCAGATTGCGAACGGCGTTTTAAGCCAAAACCACGAGACAATGAGACTGACTCATGTCTTTTCTACAAGCGGGGGAAAGAAAGATTTCGAGAATCGTGGCCACATCTAAAAAAAAAAATTACATATTCATCATTAGCGGGGGCACTACTTTCACATTCTGACCTAAATATACGAGAATTCTGACAACACAGTGACAGGAAGTTGCATTTTTGGGGGATTTTTTTAAAGGCTAAAATTCAGAATCACATCATATTTTCAGAAAAAGAAAATCTGTTGTTAGAAATTTGACTCGTACAGAAATATTTGAATCACGTGTTGCTCGCTGTAGAGTAGAAAACATTTGACAATGACAATCCTCTCCACAGAGGGAAGCTTTCCGAAGCAGTTTAGAGGAAAAAAAAAAAAAAAAAAGCCCAATATGTGGTACTTCACTGCATCCAACAAATTGTTTTCTGGTGTGACAAAACATTTTTTTCCCCCATGGACAACCAGCTTCCAACATCTGAGTCTTGTTAGGACTGTTACAGAGAACAACAAGACTGCAGGGCAAGGCAATGAAGAGATCAGTCAGAAATTGATCAGCGACTGCTTGGAGTTCAATAGTGATTTTTGCTTACGATTACAATACAGCGATGATTACAGAGTTTAAAAAAGCTGCAGTGTAATGAGAGGAGGGTCAGTGATGTACACTGTGTTTGTGTGTGTGTGTGTGTGTGTGTGTTGTCAATCTACACCCCAAATTCAAGCCACAGAGCCACTGACCAGATGTTTTCCCTCCTTTTCTCCCGCTCGCTCCATCGCTTGGCATTTTTTTCTGTCTCTTTTTCCCACTCTGTCATTTTTTTTTGTTCCCTGAGAATTTCCCCCGTTTGATTCACAACGGCCGATTTATTCATTTATAAAACAGCTTTTGTTCACAATTAACACAGAATGAGCTTCTGTGGCTATCCTCAAGGCCGACCTGCGACCACACAGCACCTCACAAGATCTGTCCAAAAGGAGTGTTGTAGTTACTGCTGATGATCCTGCTTATTAGTTTTATCTCATTCATATCTACACTAGGTGGTAGAACACTATACTACAATAAAGTTTCCTACGTTATATAGAAGTTTGTCAATTTGCCGTTTGTTCTTCAACCTTCCAGTGCAACAAGGAAGTTTCTCCTCGGAGATTCTCTTCAAACCAGATTCAAAATAAAACAATAATAACACTCAGCTCGGCAGAATATTCACTAAATAGGGATGTCTGAGGCGAGGATTTTCAATTAAAGCACGAGCACGCTGAAGTGCTGTCCGCGGTGCTGAATGTTGCCAACGGTTGACATGTAAATGGTCTCTTGGTACTCAAATATATGAACGTAATGAGCGTAGACTGCAAATCAATCATTTTAACAGCTGACTAACGCTTGTAAATCTTTTTTTTTAAGCAACACAGTGAATATCTGTAGGTTGAGGACGTTGTTTTGAGCTAAAAAAATTGCATCCAAAATCGTTCTCATTGAACGGACCATTGAGAGAACAATCAGCAGGTACTGATGATTTAAAAGACTTCGCTGCGGTCGTGTTTTTAAGTCCAAGAAGTCGTTAAGCCAAAGAAGAAATGAAAACACAGTACTTTTATCTGTTGCCTATTACGTAAAAGTGCTAACATCATGCAGCGATTGATCATCATTTCATCGTGGCATTCGTAGCACAGCGGTTGGTCTTTCACCAAGACACCCCGTCAAATCAATCATTGCCATCTGCAAAGTCGGGCCCTCAGCGGGAAATAGAAGGCTGTAAAGCTGACATGAATGACAGATTGTTGGCAGCAACCAACATCTGTCTATTCTCAGTTAGAGTTACCCCTAGAGAGGGAAATACCAGCTGACTAGAAGTGTACAGGGATTTATTTTTCATTTTATTATTGTGGTTATTTCTGTGCGAATCTGGAAATCCAAATGGGTTAATGTGCAATGATTTCACGCCGAGGGAGTAAAAGTAGGAACAGTAGAACTTAATAACTTTATCTGTGAGAAGAGAAGAGAAGAGAAGAGAAGAGAAGAGAAGAGAAGAGAAGAGAAGAGAAGAGAAGAGAAGAGAAGAGAAGAGAAGGAGATATGGTTGTTGTCTGACAATGTGAAAAGGAAATTAAACAATGCTGAAACCAGACAGGAGACCCAGATTCTTGGAAGGTGAAACACAGCGACACACGTAAGGAACGAGTCTCATCCAAAAGCCAGAGGGATGTTTATCTAAAGATTATGTCCTCGATGATGATCAAGTTAAAGAAACTATCTGTTGAAACAGCTGAGTTCAACTTGACTCAGCTCAAAACTGGTTTTTGTGCATTTCCAAAGAAGACGTGTGTCATGTAGGGACAAGAGTTGATGTTTTCTTGTTGTTGCTGTTTAACCACTGAAGGGAAATCAGAAGGGATGTTAGCTGACTTAGAGCTTGATTATTACAGGCTGTTTGATCCATTTTTAAAAAGACGTTTATAGCTGATGGTTATTTAGGCTGCACTGCTTTGTTGCTGAAGGAGTTTAAGCACCATCTATTATTTCATATATTTAAAAAAAAGCCATTTAAAACATACTAAAAGGGGCAATTTTGGCACCAGCAGGACAGAAACTCAGGTTTTGTATCAGCGCTGGTACTGAAACTCTTCAAACCAAACTCCTTCCTAATCGAGAGGACAAAAACGCGAGAAAAGATGAACCTAACGACGCTGCAGACGAGATGCAGGGAGGCTTTTCTTTCCTGCTTTCTGACCTGCTCTGCTCAACTGGTGGGGTTTGGTCTGGGAAGGGGAGGAGACAGAGAAATGGGGGAGAGGGTGGGAAAGCGAAAAAACGGGGTGGGACGGATCACCCCCCCACTCCCACTCCCACACACACTCCCACACACACACACACACACACACATTTACATGTGCAGACACACACATGCACGCTCACACAAACGGCTCTTCAAAGCCAAGTGGTTTTAATAGACATCCAATTACACTAAGAGATGACATCTGGGGAAACTGCGGCAGATAAATAAGGTGAAAGGAAAGACAAGACTCAGTCACCTCAGAGAAACTCCAGATCAGCGGGCAGAGGATAGAGATAGGAGAGAGGGGAGAGGCAAAAGAAAAGAGGGAGGGGGCCTAAAGGAGAGGCAGCCACACACGGGAGGAAAGAAGAGAGGCAACGCACCGCTGCAGCATTCAGACTCTGAGAGGCAAAGACAGAGGACAGACAGGGAGCCCGGCTCACTGACAGACGCACAACAAGAGAGGGGAGAAAGACGAGAGCTCCAGGGCTCAGTTACACACTCAAGTAACTTCAAACCAGCTCAGACAGAACAAGAGAAACAAAGAAGAGAAGAAAGAAGAAAGTCTGGATTCTGTGACTTCTTTTTTTTT
>NW_007578382.1:95283-111534 GCF_000690725.1 Stegastes partitus | reverse complement strand
TTTTTTTTTTTTTTATTTATTCATTTTGTACTAAGCACTTTGACAACTGTTATTTAACCTCCTCCGCCTTCCTGTTATCCTTCTCCCTGGACTGAAGGAGATAAATGCTCTGCGGGACATGTGTGTGGAGCAGAGTTCAGCGTATGAATGAACTGATAATGAGCGTTTGTGTCTTTGGACGTGAGGTGTGCTTTTAAACTTTCAGTAGGGATTCTGAGCGTGTGTTTGCAGAAGCAAAGAGCGGCGGTCTCTGGAAGGAGTGAGGCGAGAGGTTCTTGAGGCGAGCCCCCAGCAGTTGTCGTCGTGAGGTGATCTGAGTTATGGATGTTGACGCATTCCTGTGGCGCTTCTGAGGAATAAACAGCACCGGGGACTACAGTAGAGTCAGCCACAGCACTCCAGGCTTCACCGCAGCTAATATCACTGATAGCATCTGCTGCCAAGCGTCCTGCTCCGACACACTGCGGTCACACTGTCCTGACCCCAGCCGTCCTCCAGGTTTCAACACCTCCAGTCCAGCGAGGGTGCGGGTCCCCAAGACAGAGGAGGTTTAGTCGGTCGGTCAGGGGGAGTTTCTCCCACTCTCGTTCCCTCTCCCTGCACCCAGCTCAGCATGCCCCAGCCCCTGAGCACCTCCACAGCTCTCCCAGCTCCACTACCATGTGTAGATGGACAGTGACACAAGGTGCACCGGTCGCCTGGTTCTCCTGCTGCCCCTGCCGCAGACCTCCTTCACTCCTCCTGTCCCTCACCTTCCTGCTCCTGCTTCTCCTGCTCGGACCGTCCTCGTCCTCGCCGCTGTCATCGTTAGACTCTGAAAAGAACCACAATGCACCAGGAAGGACTTCTGCTCGCGTCTTCATCTCACACCCGCCGCCTTCCTCATCACCCGCGCCGCTTCACGCATCCTCCGCGAGGTTGCCACGGGCGACCAACGTGTCGGCGTCGTCCGCGACGGTCGTCGGCCGTCACGTGCGGAGCAGCTACAAGCATCTGCAAGGAGATGTGCGCAGGAGAAAACTGTTCTCCTACCAGAAATTCTTCCTTCGCATTGACAAGGAAGGAAACGTTAACGGCACCAAAAGTGAGGACGATCCATACAGTAAGTCGCCTCCTTTACATCTTTCACTGCACATATCCATTCTCTATGTTGTAACCAGCATCTAACCACAGAGTCTTCAGTAGTTGGGGATTTTTACTTGATATTAAAGACTGTTATCAATCTCATCTTGTCTTGCCATCAAAGGAATCAGTTGTACCACAAGACATGCAGTTTTTTTTAAGGGCTTTTTGGCCACACTAAAAGGTGATACAAGAGCAGCCAAAAACAAAGGCCCCACTATCTGTCAGTGAAAACACTACAGCAAAGTCAGACTGCTTGTCTTCCACTTAATCTCACGTGTTTATCCGTGAAGACTGATGATTCCGAGTTTCTTTCTTGGGCAACCGTGCACATTAAGACAGGTGACTGGGCAGAAGAACAAATAACAGAGCTGCGTGCTTCCAGCCTTTCCCCCCATGTGCAGAGGCAGGCATATTTGTCTGACTACAAAGAGTTTGGAAAAGGAGAGCATGACAGTAGAAGAGCGGGAGACGAGAGGAGCAGGAGAGGAGGAAAAAAAAAAAAAAAAACAGTAAGCCAGGCAGATAAAAAAAAAAAAGAGAGAGAGATGATCCACTGGAACCAATTAGAAATTGCCCAGAGAAAGTTCTTCCTCTTTGAGGAAATATCTAAAACACAGCTATTACCAAACCCCTGGGGAGAATGACAAGTACACTTACTCCTTGCTGCTATTGTGCTGCAGCTATAATCGTGGTGGGCATATGCTAACGATGAGGTTTATACTGACTCAGATGTAAAGTAATAACCATGCGAGTCTTGCTCCTTTTTCTGGTTGTGCATTTTGCGGGCTGTGAAATATGTTTTTAACCTTTATTTATGCTGAGAAGGGTCACCGAGCACACATGCTCGTTTGTCAGCACCACTCAGCCTCACATTCACACAGTTACACTCTTTCACACTGGGTAGACTCCCAGTTCTTCTGCTGCTGGGCACTGGGAAGCTCCACTGGTAGCGTGAATGCAACTTTAAGCTCCTAAACTATGGGGGGAAAAGAGGGTATGACAGCACGAAACCAGGCAGAATGCACAACTTTAGTAGAAAGTAGGACTTGCAAGTTAAAATTACACATGATTGATGGTAAAAGTTTTGTTTTTGGATTCTTAAAAACCAAACTGCACCACAGTGCTTCAAATCTCAACAAATCTGCACTCCAGCAAATATAAATACTTTTAACGACTTGTAAGGCTCATCATAATCTGTTATGACTGATCCAGAACAGAAAATCAGCTGTTATCATTCTGTAGTCCACATCTTTATCTTCTAGTTAAACACATCTGGAAGTTCTCCAAGACCGCCACAGTCCTCTGGCCCTGTGTGAGCAGCACAGAATAACTGCATGGCCTGAAGGCACATTGACAGTAGTTGTTGAGTGAGAACAGAACATTACTCCCACATTTACCTGCCCAGAGTTTCGCTGGCAGTTCGCTGAACTAGATGGGCGACGTCCAAAGCACGAGCTAATTTCTTTTACATTATACAACGGGCCCTCGCTGCATTGTGTCTGCTGAGCGTTTTTGAATCGGTCGCAACATGTCAAGTGTCTGGGAATGTAATCTTTTATAAATAGGACTTTACCATGCGCACACCTTCATACACATGTCATAGGTTTGCATGCATCTGTCTGTGGGGCTGTGGTGCTGTACAAGCCTCTCCTGCTGAGAGCACACACACACACACACACACACACACACAACACACACACACACACACGCCTGAGCACAGAGAGGCCAGTCTTGCACATGGCCTCCATATGGCAAAGCCCACTTTTATTAGGGCCAGGGCCAGTGTGAATGTGTGTGTGTGTGTGTCGGTGGTTGTGTGTGTGTGTGTGTGTGTGTGTGTGTGTGTGCCACTCAGACACCAAGGCTCTGCCAGACATGGCTGAAGGAATTTCAATTAGCGTCTCTTCCTCCCTCCCCTTTGCCCGCAGTCCTCTACCGACGCACACATGCGCGTACACTTTAACACACATGCACGGAAAGAGCCCAACCATTAGAGCTGCAACGTGTCAGGAGCTGTAACGGCATCAGGTTTGGCATTACAGGCACAATCCATCAATTTCAGCGGCTCTTGGCCACTTGATTACGGTGGGAAATCGCGCGAACATGGATGTGGCTTTGAGGCGTCGCATGTTTGGCGCGGGTCGCTGCAGCTCGGAAGTTTTCTGAGCATCTAAGTTCTGTTTGTTTTTGTATTACAGATTATGACATTGTCAATTTACACTGTGATCGTTTCAGAGCTGATAGAAGCAGAACAACTGCACACAGACTTTTGGACAAATTAGTGCTTTGATGCAGGCCTGCGCTCATTAGAAACACATGGCTCTTTGGAGATAATGCAAAGCCAGCCTGTAACTATATCATCTCATATTCCATCATAACACAGAGAAAACTCAGGTGTACGAGTTGACCTTATTTGACAAAAATGAGCCACTTCTTTGGGAAAATATTACACCGAAAGCTAGCAAAGGGGGGCAATTGCCGTGGTTTTCGTGGTCTAGTAGTCTGGTAATGTTCAGGAGGTCAGACTGCAAATGAGCGTCATTAGACGATGTCAGAGGTGATGAAGAAGTTTTAGCTCCAGTTCGGGGGTCGAGGATCTCCTCCACAGCCGAGCCTTTCTAATCATCTTGTCAGAGCTGAGGCCAGTACATCATTCAGGGATTTAGGGCATGCGTTGTGACATTCACTCGGCGTCCATCCGTCCATCTCACCTCATAAGGCCGTCAGAACGAGGCGCTCCGGTCTCAGAGTGGAAATCTGGCGTCGCTGCCACGTGATTAGCATCGATCCTGCCACTGACCAACAAAACTGTCCTTGTTTTCTTCTCCCCATGTTGTCCGCAGACTGTCACATCCTATTTACAAACAAATGAATACATGGATGTAACAAATGGACATGTGTTTGCAGTTGGACCGCAGATTTGTGCTCGCGCGTAACAATATTGAACGGTGCCAACTTGAGCGCACTCGGAGCTCTGGTTCTCACTGCGGCCACCCGGATTGTAAAAGCCGCCGCCGCACGCCCTCATTGTTAGCGTTAATCTCCCATTAATCAGTGCAACGACACGGATGAATCCAGCAAAACCACAATTTATGGAGAGGCTAATACACGGGACATTATTCTGATTTAGTGCAGGTTTTGCATGTCCAGGCTAATTACGCAGGTCTGCCCCCACTGGTTTGACCTCTACCTATTGACCCAAGTCAGGAAGCTTTGTTAATGGAAAGGTCAGCGCGAGACATAGTGCATCACTTCTGGCTGTATTCTGCCGTTGTCAGTTTGTTGTAGCTGAGAGATGAAAAGAAAAGACTGAGAGGATCATTTGTGTTCCTTATAATGCATTCAATTTTTTCCATTTCACAAAGATTTTGTTTGTTATGACGTGTGAAAGTTTTGCTTTTCATGTTTTGTTAAAACTTGCCAAGACAAGGCAGATCTTAGCATGAGAATAAAAGAACATTTCACCTGATTCTAGCACCTTTATGATACAAGTTGAAGCCAGAAAATCCTATACCTTCCTCTCTTTTTGGGAAACTTGCACTACAAAGTTGTGTTTTGCTGTTCAGTTAAACTCCTTTTACTAAAAAGCAAAATGCACCAAGATTTGCACTAATCAGGCTCTTTCTCCGTTAACAAATCCGGGTTTCTCAAATCCGTACCTCTACAAACCACAACCATTTCTTCGCCCCCGTCCTCTGCATCCATAAACCCCCAATGACTCAGCAACGTTAACGCAAAACAAAAATGAAACAAGTGCCGGCGGTCCCCGATATTTGTTTTTTCTTCTTCTTTTTTTTTTTAAAGCAGCCTCTTGAAATTAGTCCCAGTCTTTTCCTTTGCTGTTTTTGGATGTCTTTATTTTGCTGCCTCGGTCTCCCTGTGTCTCTGCTTGATGAGCGTGTTTAGGGTTCTCGTGGGAAAAGGTAACAGTGTGGCCCATAAAAGAGAGTTATGAGGAGGTACTGGATGCACCAGAGGTTAGTGTCAGCGTTGCTTTTCATTTAAAGTTACTTTGACATCTTCATGGAGTCGTCTCTGCTGCGGCCGTAAATAAAAGCGGTGTGCAAACGTCACCGCAGGAGCTTGTTCAGGAAATACTGAATCAAGCGCTCTTAAAGCTATCAAGAGTCAAGCCTGACATCAACAATTACATTCAGCTGCACTCTGAAAACATACAATAAACGTATACTACCTGCACAGCTCCTACGTTCGCTGCCTCTGATCTCGCTTCCGACCGCACTAACTTTAATGCCGCTTGTGGGAGGAACAAACGTAAGATTGAAATTAGTTAAAGTCATTCACCAGCTGAAAACGGTCCTCCTGCATGAGGGATGCTCAGTTGAAATAGCTGTGGTTTCACATAGCACATCTTTCCTGTGTTGTTTTGTTAAAACCTGAAAAAGGCAGCAGGAATCTGGATCAAATCACATCAGTTCTGAATCATCACTGTGATCCGAGGAGCAAACACGGTCAGTGTCCTGCAGGAACATTGCATAATATTGATCATCTTACATAAGAGCGACGTTACTTTACGACAACTGATAGACAGAAATCCTTTGCACATGACGAAACTACTTCATGGATAATGAAACCGAAGCATTGATAACCTCGAAGATTTTCAAAAGCCCCACCATGACTTGTTACGCAATAAATTCTCTGGCCCGTATTACGGCAAGATGTGCAGCGTTCATTCGCTATTTGGCATTTTCATCTCACGACTGTTTAGTTTGCTCGCTGACGGCCTTCATGTTATTGTGATCAACTCGCATTTGACATAACGTCAGTTTCTGAGAAAGATCAGCTCCCACAGCTGTCACGGGCCGAAATGCAGTGTTTAAAGTATTCATTAATGCTCAGCTATTTAGGGAATTATTTTTCTGTGTTTTTCAAAACCACCCATTTTTTCCATTTACAACCGAGACATGGCATTGTTGCTGTTTCTACCCTTGGAGGCTCATTTTTAGTGTGTGTGTGGCGGTTCAGAAATGCAGACACAGAAAAATAAATGATCACAACAACACAGTTAATAAAAGTTTCCCATCGAGATATTCCTAAAGATATTTCTCCATTGTTAAAAGTGCTGTTGTGATACTTTTGAAAGCTGAGGGCTTTTTTTTTTTTTTTTTCTTGTTGCCAAGAGTCACTGAAGACAATGACAGGATCTGTCTCATTTTTCCATCACTGTTTACATATTTCCTGTCATCGCCGCCTGATATTCTCCCATAAATTCACTCCCTTGTCGATTAATGTGTCAGCTACAACCAGACTGAAATAAGAGCCAGATTTCTGTAGGCAGACCAAGTCGGTCCTGTCACAAACCCAACCAGTCAGGCACCACCTTAAACAAAAGTCTTTCAGCAGCAAATCATGTTGCTGTAAGATCTTCCGCCGCTTTGGAGCACTTCGGCTCTCTGAAGAGAAAATAGCTCCAAACATCAAGAGTCGATTACTGTCCGCAAAGATTCTTAAGTTTTGCTTTTGATGGACAGTCTTTTTCTTTGTGTTATGTGGAGGATTCTTGAAAAGTACAATCACACGTATGCTGCTGGACAGGCAGTGAAAATAACAGGAGACACTCTGATGCACAAACTAGTTCTCAGTAACTCACCCAGTTTCTAAACAACTATGCACTTTTGAAGTGAGTCTGCTACCAAGTAGACAAATATGTAGAAACAAATGAAAGCTTTTTTTTTTATAGACGCACTGATCTGTGGAAGTTTTGGATATATCTGTGGCTCTAAAGTCAAATTCCTGAAGTTTTAAATCCCCACACAGTCAATATCATCAATAGGGACGGATATTTACTGTATCGTGTTGCCGTCCAGCGGTTGGTTCATCTCAGCGATGTCCTAACAGCAGTCCAGCCGTTTCTTTTTGCTGTCTAAACAACAAATCACAGCAGCGTTCACTCTGGAGTAAACAATGAAAGAAAGTTGTTAGCATCATTTACAGAACTAAAAAAAAAAAATCGGAGCATCTGCCACGTCAGTAACACGCTCGTCACCGGGGCTTGACGCCGTAAAGTTGTGTAATATCAGGAGAGTTGAAGCCAGTATGACTTTGCTCTGGAGGTGATTAACTGAAGGAGGAAAGAAAAGTCTCTCGTGACGGATTACACTTTTGCAAACTGAGGATAGGAATTGATTGGCTGATTGACATAAAACGAACAGACCTGTGGGTTTTCAAGTTCATATGTCCCACTGTGTTCCAAGCAATAATAAACTGAATATTTGAGTTTTAGACGCTTGAAGAGAGTTTAATACATCAGCCACAGGGGTTGACTAATATGTTTTTTTCCAGGACAGACACAAGTATGAGTAATTAAAGAGAATGTTAATCGATATTTGGAACCGATATGCATTTGCAGTAAAAATGGAAGAAGCTTCTTTGCAGCTGACCAGGAAAGAAGTGTTTGTTATCCCCCAAAAAACCTATTGTAGAAAACTAAAAGGACTGAATAAGAACAATATTCACATATAAATATGTTTCGACAAGACTTTCTCTGCTGAGAAATGCAGCCGAAGCCTAATACTCAAAGTGTCATTTCGGTGTTGGCCTGGTGCCTGTGAACAGGCTGAATTAATGGCCAGTAAAGCAGTGGGAGGTGAAGAATAGCATCTGTGACAGATAACATGCAGGGCTGCTGCCATATAGACACCACGTGCTTTAGGAAAAGCCCCCCACCAAACACACACACACACACACACCTCATGTTCTCCTCCACGCTCACCCCTAACCCCTCTGCACACACACACACACACACACACACACACACACACACACACTGCATGAAAGTGAGGCTCTTAATGGAGTCATCAAAGGTAGAGCAGAGAGCTGAGTCCAGAGAGGCATCTGGACAGTCTGGCTGTTTGAACAGAGCAGTGAGGAATGTCAGCTAATTACTCTGAGTGGGCGTGTGTGTGTGTGTGTGTGTGAAGGAAATGTATATGAACATTAATGCATGTGCAAAGGCTAAGAAACTAATAGACAAACTGAATAATACTCGTCCAATACTTGAGCTGTAAAATAAGCTGAAAGTCAACCGGCAGCAACTCAAACCACAACAGTTGGGCAACGTCGCGCTGGCAGCTGAACTGTAAATGAAAAATGTGTGAAATGCAGACGACCGTCACAGCACTTTGCCTGAAAACATAACTCCTGCCGCGTCAGGCCTGCGAAATGTTTTGACAGAAACTGGCAGCTTTGGCACTTTATCATGTTACAAAGTCAACTGTGTTAAAGGAATCACAATTTCTCAGGTGGTTATGGGTTTTTTTTTTTCTTTTTTCTCTTCTCTGCCCTCAATCAAATCACCATTAACATCACTGCACATTTCTTTTTGGTTTCCTCCCAGCTGCTCTTAAATGCGTGTGACATAACTCGCTGTGGTCTCGGCGAAGCGATCTCACATTACGCGGGCTGGGATGATGAGTCGTGCGGACACAAAACTATCTGTGTTGTAAAGTGAGGGATGTCACTCAGGTGACCCCGTTTGGTTTGATTTGGGGTTTTTCTTTTTGAAATGGCAGCGCAGTTTTCCCAAGAAGACAACGATGTGAGTGTTTGAGCCGGAGGAGGAAATAAAAACATGATGGTGGCAGGAAAAGTAAATAATACAGTGGGCACAGGTCAAACAATCCTGCTAATGGAGTAAATATTGGAGAAAAAGCCCATTCAGTTCAAATTATCTGCTTGATATGATTTACAACCCAGAAATTTAATCTGTGCAAAAACAAAAAAATTTGAAAAGAAATCAGCTCACCAAAAAAATTCTTCTTGTAGAACACTTTTAGCCATATTGAAAATCAGAAACAGGCCTCCGTTTTTCCTCAGAGCCAGTCAAACCAGTCAGCGAGTCGGGCTTTGATGTGGCCACTTAGCACAGGATGATACTGTTTGTCAACCACATGAGACCTAACCGATACCTCAGCGTTCCTCCAAACACACAACATACAGCCGTTTGTGCTCCAGCCCAATATCTTCACCAGCTCTCACCAAGCAATCTACACAAATGAGGGATGTTTGTCCTCTCTCAGGTTTCATAAAGAGCCGGAAACATTTAACGAAACACGAGGAGAAATGATGCAAAGCAAAAAGGAAAGGACTGTTTTCTATGTATGTTTTTTGCAATTATATCATGAGAAGAAAAAGCACACAAGTGTAATATTTCTACTTTATATCTGATCTGAGGACAGCGGTGGTCCTTTCCAGTCTTTTAAATTCTTCTATTGTTTTGGATCTTTGCTCTTTTCCTGGATTTCTTTTGAGTCTATGGTGGTTGCATGGATGTAAAATCTCATGTCACAGCGAATTCGAGACGTCGTCAGTCACCCCGTTGCCTTTTTTTTTTTTTTTTTCAAACAGAAAAATGATCTCAGTGTTTAGACCTCAACTCATGAGATCTTTTTTTTTTTTTTAATGCATAATAGGGTTATTTTTTTCCCCTTCGTGAACGTTTTATTTCTTGGATATCAAATTTATACTTCACATCTTAAAAGAGTGAGAGAATTAGTCACTGCAGAGAAACACAGGAAAGTCAGCGGTTCATCCAAATATCGGTTATTGGACGTAGAATAAAAGAACCGATTCCATTTCTTTTCTCTCGCTGAGGGGAGTTCATGACACAAACGAGTCCACAAGTGACAATATTTCACAAGACCTCTCCTCGCAGTAGACCCACTCGCAGCTGGTCACCGTGTCGAGGTCACAGAGTGAACAACCGCAGTATAATCTTCAAAAAAGCCCCTGGATAAACAGTGGAAACATTTTCACAACCTCCCTTAACCTTTAGGTTCAGCTGGAGTCTCACTGACCATGTTTCCGAAGGGGCCGGCCAGGGGTCGACGGGAGGTCTGCATGTGTGTGTGTGTGTGTGTTCTCTGTGTGTGTGTTTTTAATATTCATGCGTGATTGGGCTGATCTGCTAGTTTTGCTAATGATCGTGTTACGGAAGCCAAAATCGACCAAACGCTTGCAAAAGTACATATTTGACTAAATCCACTTTTCCAGCGACTGTTTTCTACGTATCTGGGCAATGATCTAACTATCAACAGCATTTTGTGATTCCTCTCAAACCTCTGAACACTTTCTGGGGCGTTTTTTTGCTCCTGACACGTTTTTACTCAATATAAAGTCCTGCACCTCTATGGAAACGGCACAACCACAACTAGAAATGGAGGGAACTCAACAATGTCTTCTGGGCAGTATGACACACTTATAATGCGGTTACTCATAAAAAAATACCAAAAGTTGAATTTGTTTGGCTATTTTATAAATACTGAAAAACCTTAATGGCTTCTGGTGTTACTGACGATGGGAAAAAAATGCACCTACATTAGATATTTTACATTTCTTTGTTGTAAACACAACCTGCAGTTCAGCCGACTAGTCCTCAAGTTGTTGTTACATGACTGTTAACAGTTTGGTCACGTCATGGCTGCATCAAGAGACACTGGATTTTCTGTTTTATATGTTTTTTTTTTGTTTTTTTTAACACAATCTGGTTGCTGTAAACAGTTTTTTTTGGCAAATGTTTAAATTAGACATACAGATTGAATTTCCCTTCTGGGATGAATAAAGTATTTTTCATTTCAGAATAAAGTGAATCTGATGACATATTGCCATTTTAAACTTAGAATTGGTTGATTTTTTCACATCACACATGATTTGTTAAAGGAAAAATCCACTGATTCTTGCTGTTCTTGCAATTTCTGGCTCTGGTAAATGGTGGAGAGGTTTGTTTTAAAGACAATATGTATTGAACATGGGCATGTTTTGGGGATCAGAGGAGTTAGAGCATCGTTTAAAATCATAAAGTGACCAAGAGCAATCCAAATCTGCTTACATTGGTGGCAAACAAATACCTGGAGGAACCTTGAGAGCAAAAAAACAAACAAACTTCAACTTACTAAATCTACAGCTTTAAAGATCTAAATGAGGACATGCTCCAAATGTCTGGTCAATCAGATTGAAATAGTTTGAGTTTATCTAGATTGTTTTCTCCTGACTAGATCCTTGCTTGTGTTGCATCTGCTCTCAGATGTACGTGGATGAAAGCGCTGAATGAAATTGTAGGATTGTAGCTTGAGAGGTTTAATCCCATTAAGAACAACAGGGATAAGATCATTGTAAAAAGAAAAAGTCATAGCAGGAGCAGAGCAACTGGTGTTGGTTTGCACAGCTCTCCAAAGGATCATGGGTTAGCCAAGGTTAAGAGAACCAGATCATTCATAAAACGTAGCTTAGCACAAACTCCACCAACACAAACAACCGCTAACATCACAACCGGTACAATCAATAACAAACACTACTTCTTCAATCCATGAAAGCTGCTGCTGTGAACTTTTAACTGCAGATTTCATGCTCATTATGCATTTAACAGGGTCACAGTGGAGCTGAAGATTTGGCTACAGAACCTATTAAACATCGTAATGGTCTTTATAAAGTGGTTAATGAACAGTTTCGTCCTTGTTAGAAGGCCAGGTTGTGTTTATTTGAACTTGTAGCTCAGTCAGTGTTACAGTTTGACCGGCAAAGAGCGCTTTGGCTCGCTGTTATGGAAGTTATAGCGCTGCTCTGTCACACACAGGTGTTTCCTCTTGGTAGCTCCTTCAAATTGATGATACCGGCAAACGTCCATGCCTTTTAAATGAAGTAAACTCTGTGCTATTTGTGTTTTTAATGTTACGATCATAAAAAGGCTTTTTTTATTTCTTTTGCACTTAAAAACATAAATTCATTCTTAAGCCGCCTGGTGCAGATCCAGGAGGAGAAAACAGCCGCAAGAAACCAATAATACAAGATGTTGAATTAGAAAATGGATTCATAAAATCAAGTTTTAAGGGACATGTCGGCCTTAAACAGCAGGCTCGAGCTTACATTTATGTGTGCATGTGTGACCGCAGGTTAATCGCAAAAAATGCGCACGTGTCTGTGACATAAGCTGGAGTCCTGTTTTTCTCCTGGCCATAAACTGTGTAGCTGCAATCTAAGCCTTTTGTTGCAGCCAGGCTTTTCAACTCACAAGCAGACGGGCTGCTTCTGGTAACTGGTGAAGGGGCCATAAAAGAGCCCTGTGCTTTTGGTTTCTGACAAACCACATCAAACGGGCGGAGGGAAAAGGGTTTGAACAGGTGGACCAGCCTTTAGCGCAGCACAGCCAGATCTTTTTTTTTTTTTTTTTTTTTTACAGATCACAGCTCAGAAATGTCAGCTGTGGAGCAGCGAGATGGAACATTTTGAACCTGATAGATCAGTGTGGCTCAGTGTGTCTGTGTGAGTAATGGACTGAACGAGGCGCGCCAGCACGATGCACTGCAAGCTAGGAAAGTTTTTTTTGTTTTTTTTGAAGTTTAAAAGTTTAGCAATCATTTATTGACCAAATGAGGGAACTGCAGGGACAGATAAATGCTTGGGCCAAGTACAACATTTAACAGCTAACTATTAAAATAACAACACACACACACACACATGCAGATACGGAAAGTGCAACACATCAAGTTAATTTTGCACTTTTACGACTCTAAATTTGAAACAGTCCCTCGATGCTTTTACAAAGCAATGAGAATAAAGACAAACTGCGAGACGACGGTGTCACATTGTGTCTTTGTCTTATGTAAGAAAATGTGGCGCGAGAAAAAGCCCAAGAAAGAAACATGCAGCTTTTTATAGAGATTATTCTCAAGCAATACTGGATTTTTTGGGGCTGATGCCGATTATTAGAAGGTAAAAATGTCCAATTTTGATATATCAGCTGATTGTGTTTATACAGAAATACTGTATATTTAGATGTTATAGAGTTATTGTTCATTAACTTTCCAGTCGTGTAGGTTACAAACTAGTTATCACAGACGGTGGTGCAGAGTCTAGCGTTGTCTTGCTCTGCTACATGTGCTGCAGGCAGTGCTGAACATACTGTAAAGAGATAGAGCTGATCTGAAACTGTGCAGTGACGCCATTGCTAAATAACTCCATTTGTTCTGCATTACGGTCTGCACAAACAACCAAACATGTTCATATTGGCACATATCAGACAGCATAAAAGGATTAATCTGTGACAGTCCGATATCAGCTGATATCACCAGCCAGTCACACTCTAGTATTTGCGGTTCTAAAACACTCCACGAAGGCCAAATACACTCAGATGTCTCTATTTGAAGCCAGAACAAGAGCTTCATCTCTCATCTATATGACCGTCATAAACTCACACCAGGGCGGCCGGATGTTCTCTCAGAATCTCTGAGATTAAAAGAGGAGGGATGAAGGCAGAAAAAGGGCATCTCGTAAAAAACAGAGCTATGATTCACATGAGAAGACGCAGTGAGAGTCATTTGCATGATCTGTCACACTTTTAGGATTTCTCTGCTGCTCTTAATTCCCCATTTCTTCCAGGGTTTATATCACCGCTCTGCCAAATTTTGGGGAAAATGTGCAAATATGTGCACAGTCATTCCAGGTATACCTATTAATATCCATCTGTTTGTTTCTTTGGCAATGCAGATTGGCAAAATAGACCTCGAAAGTCTCCTCGTGTTGGTGTACGCTGTCTGTTTCAGCTATCCCTTCAACCAGGCTCCACTTCCTCGAGGCCCCTTCAGCTAATCCTCTCAAACCTCTGATAGTTTTATGGCTTGGTGTAACTGACTTTAGGATGAGAGAAGAAAGGGCCGGCGACCACAGCTTAAACCAGTAATTGGTTCAGGCTTGAAAACTGATACGGACGCCTTGACCTCTTGCCAGTCTGGCAGCCAGAAAGCCTCTCTCCGTCCTGTCCGTGTGCCTGCCTGCCTGCCTGCCTGCCTGCCTGCTGGCTTGCCTACGCTCCCCTGGTCAGAAAAACAAACACAGAATGCAGAAATGTTTTTTCCTGGCTTACACCTTGGTCCCAGGGCATGCAGCCCACAAGCTAACCAGCAAATGAACAGGGGGCAAGAGGCCGGTCTGAGGTCTGACTGTCACATAGCGAAGGGGAAAAAAAAAAGGAGAGAGAGACTGGGGCTCGCTTGTGAGGAAGAAACTGAGATAATTCAGGTTTCTCTCGCAGTATTTGAGGATTTCTTTCTTTAAAATCTGCAAAATTGAAGTACCCTGATGAGGGACGCGGAGCAAAAAGTCATTTTTCATGCTTCCTGCTGATGCAGATAACTTCTTTTGTGGTGTTTCATTCAGTCTGATGGCCATAAACTTTAAGACAAGTCATTTACGAAGCACAAATTACAAGCATTTGTTGCTTCTAAAATGCAAAGAATTTCTGCTGCTGTCTTGAACATAAATGTAAACAACAAACGAGCAAATCAAAGGGCTGTGGAAAGCTGTGAAGGGTCTTGTTTTGGACTGTAAATAATCTACACAGTCTAGCATAATATAGCGCAATAGAAAATGAATGCAGCAATATGTGAGAACCAAGGGTTGACATATTCGTCTCTCTGTCTCTTCAACAGGTATTCTGGAGATCAAATCAGTGGATGTGGGAGTGGTGGCCATCAGGGGCCTCAGCAGTAACCACTACCTGGCAATCAGGAAGAGCGGAGTTCTGTACGGAGCGGTGAGTAGCGTTCATTTGTGTCAGAAGTCTTTTTGCAGTTTGTGTTCAGCTCAACGCACGATGATGTCAAAATGCACGAATCACAGGCTCGGATGAGAGAGAGGGATGTTTTCCTCTTTAAAGTGGCGACTCTGCAGCTTTGAAGTCTCTCGAACGCTTTCTAAAACAATGGACAAGGGTGCAAAACTCCCCATTCCAGAAACAGGAACCAGTCAGTGCTCCTCTCTTGTACCTACCGCTCCATTCACAAACAGGGAACACAATCCTTCAAGTTTCTCTATTCTGCTTCCATCCCTCTGGGGAAGAAGAGCAGCCCTTGTTTCATCTGTTTTCTTTCTCCTTCCTTTTCTTCATCTTATTCTCTCCCTCCTTTTTTTTTTTCATCCTCTTTTCCTTACTTTGAAAGACTCGATTTTTCAGCATGTCTCTCTGGAGCCGCACCACAGATGAAATGACACACGGTAGAAAAGAAAGGAAGCAAAAAAAAAGAGGCATTTTGTTGCATGGCCTGAAACAGAATTCCCATGACGTCTTCTGCTCGGTGCAACACAAGCCATCGCAGCGCGGCGGGCGAAGAAGGGCTGGCGTTCGATTACACTTGATGGGTTTACACAGTGACTTCTTTATCCAGCAGCTAATCAATTGAAATCATTGTTTTGTTATATCGATGGATTTTATCAATGACAAAGGATGGATTTTAACAGCTATTCCCCCCCCAAAAAATGAAACAAGTTTCAAAAACCATTATTATTTTTCATAATTCGTGACCATGATTTGACACCAGCAAACACACACACACACCGTTCAATCACACCGAGCAGCAGCGTAAAGTTAAAAAGCTGCGCAGTGTTTGTAAAATATTTTCATTTTGCTTTGGGAACATTCAGTTTTACTTCTGGAACTAATTTGAACCGCTGTGGCCAGATACAGAGAGAGAGAGAGAGTGAGAGAGAGATACTGAGCCTGAGTGTGTGTGTGTGTGTGTGTGTGTGTGTGTGTGTGGGGCGACTACATATTTGCCTGTGAATATCAACTGCATTCAGTTAACGGGCTGTTTAAGTGACGCTAGCCTTAAGCGCAAGGGCAGCTTCCAGTAAACTGACAAACGCTGCTTCTCTCTCTCAGATCATTTTCTCTTCATTTACCAGTGGGTGGTCACTGCGGTAATGCGAGCCACAGACTTGAGTGTCACGACGCTCTTTTGCTGGCAACGAGCCCGAACCTTTATGATTTCGCATCTTATATGAAACGCCTGTACCCCTCCTGCCCATCCTGCAGCCTGCACGACCCCACCGGATCACTGGCAAACTAACAGCATTCACAACAATTCAATGTCCAGTTTGTTTATAATCTGCCCTGAATTCGCTCTTCAGCAATGGCTGACAATTTGTTGACAATGTCCGAAATAACAACTCAAGCTTTAGAAAGCACCAACATAACTAAGAGAAAAGCTACAGAACAACAACAGATGCTATTTTGCAGTAAAAACTAATTATTAGCAATAATAACAAAAATAATAATGACTGTGAAAGATTAAGAGGAGGAACAGATGATAAGATGTTAAAGTTTGGAACCCATCTAGA
>NW_007578382.1:87751-93544 GCF_000690725.1 Stegastes partitus | reverse complement strand
ACATCCCACTAATGCCCCGTGTTTCTCCTCCACAGAGGGACTTTGGTCCGGACTGCCGACTAATCGAACGCATCGAGGAGAACAAGTACAACACCTACGCTTCGGCGGAATGGCGCAACAAGAAGAAGCACATGTTTGTGGGACTGAACGCCAACGGAAAGCCAATGAAAGGAAAGAGGACACGGAGGAAAAACACAACCACTCACTTCCTGCCCATTGTGGTACAACCGCGATGATTGGACGTATCGGCCAAGAAAGCGGCTCTGCAGACTGCAGGGTGTCGGACATTTCTGGAGCTACAGGACAGTGACGGCTACATTGGACAGATCTGACTCGGATCTGTATGATGCACTGAGGAGGAAAAGAAAGGAAACCTATAGACTTTTTCCTCTCTGTTGGATAAAGACATTTCTATTTTTAAAGAAAGAAATAAGATATATCGGTATACAATGTATATATTATTTTCTGTTTTAAGTTATAAAGTACACTGGCACAGTAAAAAATATGAAAAGAAAATGACTTCTGTGCCAAAATGTGATTCAGTAACTCACATTTCTAGGTTTGTGTACATGTGAAAGGCGTGACTGGGGAAGAGATGAAACGACAAAAGATGTCAGAGAGGGAAGTGGAGGAAGTATTACTGGAAAGCTGTGCGACGGAGGAGGAGAAGAAAAGACAAGAAAGCCCGGAAAGAAAACGATTGCAGAGCCGAAACAACGTAGTCAAGAAAGCACCGAAACAGCAGCAAGTCTAACACTATCATGTTTTTTTTTTTTCTTCAAATTTATTTATTTTGTATAATATTTAACAAAAAAGAACAAAAACATAAAAAGGACAAATTATTGTCTTTTTTACCATTTATGCTTCTCTTTTTGAATACTAATCATTTAAACCTGAATAAATATAAAGAATATATTTGTCTTTAACTTGTTTGACTGACTTTTTGATTATTTTTTGACATATTTTCTGGTTGGTTTTGTATAATCACAGCAAACACAACACTTAGAATTAACATATATAACTCACTGCAAGTTTGACAACAAAACAACAACAAAATGAAATCATTTATCAGAACCAGAACCTGTCTGAAACTTAAAACTTTCCAACAGTCTTCAAACTATCATGTGTGACTTTTTGTTTTCATCAGGAAAAATCAACCAAATCCAAGCTGAAAATCGGGACATTTCATCCAAATCACTTTATATTAATCTGCTGTAAATATTTGCCAAAAACAAGCGGTTTGCGGAAACCAAATCCTGCAAAAACAGGAAATTCTGCACTCCCTGAGAAAACCAAAAAAGCAATTACTGAGTCAACCAATAGTCAGATTTTTGGCTGAGCTACAGGTTGTGTTTGCACAGAGCAGATAGAATTAATGACCTTTAAACTATATACAGTGTTCAGAACCACCATTTTCCTCTTTATTAGTTGCTGCACATATTGATTCCAGGTTTTTCCCATTTTTGTAGAATGCATAATCAAAGAAATGAGACTTTCATTTTATTCTTCTTTTATGATTTATGGCATTATGGTACACTGCACATAACACGATTATGAGTCCTCTGTACTTTAAGCTGTGGTTGTATTGTTTCCATAGAGGAGTTTAAGTTGGAGTGAAAAATGAACCCAAAGTGAGTAAAAATGTGAAGCAATACAAAAAAAAAAAAACGCCAAGAAACTGCTTGGGTTCCAGAGCATTAATTAAATGATAAGTTTACTGATTTAATACAAAATTTTACGATCCACAGTGCTGAGTATTAAAAGATAATGTGACATTGTTCTACTAATACTACAGGTTATGTGAATACATACTATAAATGCCGTGATTAGACTCTATGTTTAATGTAGGTATATAAGTAGAGTATCCAAAGACATTTCATGAAGGAAAAACCATTGAGTTTAAATGTAATATATGTATCATTGGGATAATAGGAGACTAATGCCTAAACTTTATTAAATAATATTAAAACATGCTCCACTTGCTGGCTTTTCCCTGAAGCTTTCGACCACACCTGTATTCACACTGAGGAGAATCGGTTTCAGATCCATCTATTGACATAACATTTACATAATAATCTTAATTTACGGCGCACTAACAAGCCTTTTCTGAAGCTTTCAACCACATCGAATGGTCTTCATTGCTGGATGGATGCTGGAGAAGGCAAAGTGATGAACGCCGTGCATAGCTGAAAGCTTGACAGCAGCAGTTTCTTGGCGTTTTTCTTTTTTTGTGTGTCTTTTACATTTTTATTCACTGTGGGCTCATTTTCTCTTCAATATAATAAGTTCTGCACCTCAACGGAAACAGCACAACCATCGATAAAAGTAGAGAGAACTCAAAAATGTGTTCTCTGGAGTGTGACACTGCTACAATGCCATAAGTAATAACAATAAGAAGAACAACTTAAGTTGAATTTCTTGTCATGTAGAATGAAGTTGGGTTTTTTGGGGGCCTTTTTGCCTTTATTAGATAGGACAGTCGAAAGAGAGACAGGAAAGTGGGGGAGGAGAATGGGAGAAGCAGCAAAGGACCATGAGCAGGATTCGAACCCATGTCCGCTGCATCGGTGACTACAGCCCCTGTACATGGGTCACCAGCTCAACCAGCTGAGCCAAAGCAGCGGCCCCAATAAAGTAATTTTTAATAAAACATCCACATTTTTTAACTTAGATCTGGTCGGTTTTCCCGATGAAACCAATAGCTGCACAGAAGTAGTTCAAGGACCATTGGAAATTTGACGATTCTTCCTGTTTTTACAGTTTAATGCTCGGATGAATGGTGTTATTCTGGAGATCAAAACAAAAATAAGACGTCTCTCAAACCCATCAGCAGGTTTCGAGGTTCAGAGGGTTAATATAACGTTAACACAACGCTGTCAAACTACTCTTTCAAACATCAGGAGTGACACTCCATGCCTAAGCTAGAGAATATTTTGGCAACTTAAAAACATCATAATTACCTTTCTGGATAATCAGAGTTTGCAACAAACTGAGTAAACACCAAGCGGAGTGCTTTTAAAAGCAAAAGGCGTGAATCGGGAATCTGCAAGAAATTAGGCCTTTGAAAGGAGCCCAGCAGACAACCTGGCTGATTAGTTCAGGGGTTTTGGTTTCTCGCTGCAAAATCCTCTCCCTTACAAGTACACATGGCAAACATGGCTTCCTGGAGGATAAACACTGTCTTTTATGTGATAACAACAAAGACAAAACAGGCTTAAGAAATGGCCGACATGCACACACACACACGCAGTCGGGGTGAAGAAGTGTGTGCATCAGTGTGGTCCGAGCAGCTGGGAAAAGCCTCCTCCTTGACCTTACGTGTCTGAAACCTGTTGCTGTACCCCCCGAGACAGAAAGACACATGGAGCAGGGCATATGGTATAACGTAAATATCACTCCTTTGTTTATCACCTGATTCTAATTAACTATGATGTCATGTTTTCTTTATTCCTCTTTTGCTTTTTTCCCTCTCTTTTTCTTTGACTCGCTCTCCGCTGTTGTTGCCGTCCGGACCCTGCGATTTCCCGTCCCCGCCGCATTCGCGTATGATGTTGTTTTTTTTCTCCCCCCACTGTTTTTTAAACTTTCGCCACGTCTCGCTAAAGTTCGCGTAGATTCCGGCGCACGGCGGGATCAAACGTTAGAACAAGGTTATCGGAGAATCACGGCGAGTCTCCCCTCTGCTCAGGGCTGCGGCGGTCGTAGTTTTGTTCGTCGCATCCATCACTTTCAACCCTCTGCCATCTGTTTCTCCGCCAGTGTGTGTGTGTGTGGAAGTAAGTTAATTTCCGAGTATGATGGAATCCGCCAGAGATGGTCCATCCCCGCTGTGTTTATTACAAAAAGGTCCTCGATCCTCTTATTGTGCTCAGGAATCCTCAGCGTCTAACACTCATGTCAAAACGTGAGTAAGTATGATGCATCAGAGGGAGATTCAGATTTCCTTTCATCCTCCCAGGGCATCTAGTCCTTTGTTTATATGATTACTTGGGTGTTCTGTAAACGACATATCAAGTACAATTACTTTGAAATGTGTTCAAGACACTGATACCCCCTCCTCTTTCCACCCCCCACCCTTCCTCCCTCCCTCATAAAGTTCAAGGGCTGGCATTCCAGCCCAAGATGTCTTTATTATTTGGTGGTGCAGCTTCAGAGATGTAAAACATCCCGTTTAAGCCCCTTCGTTGGAACACGGAGTGAAACTTAGATATTCGAAACAAATTTGTCCGCTTGTTCATTCAGGAGAAGCTGGAATCGAGCTCGCATACATAACATGTGTAGCCCCGTTGGAAGAGCTCGATGTGTTTTTATTGCGACTTTAACATGACTTAATGCGCTCTTGCCTTTACCCGTAATGCATAACAAGGCCAGACTTTAAAACCGGGGCATTTATTCAACACAGATGTTTCACGCTGATTATCAATCCCGATGATACCCGAGTTCGCCGGCACCGAGCCACCAATCCCCGTTTTTTTTTCTGCAGTGCGTCCTGACATGTTTCTAAAAACTGTTTGCTGTGTCATTTTTTTCGTGTTGTGCTTGGGTATGTTTGGTTAGTGTTTGGTTTGTTGAGGCATGTGGCGAGGGCTCAGTATGCGGTTTCTGTTTTGACTACATCAGGATCTATCGGACCTGTGTCGGACCTCAAATGAAACGTACACCATCGGCTTCACACGTTCACAGCTCCTCTGTTTGCTCAGAGAGTCTTGTGGCCGCGCTACCTGACCGCAGCAGCAGCTGTGAATATTTTACATCCTGGTGAGAGGGGGAGAGAGAGCCAGAGAGACAGAGGAGGGGATAGAGAGAGAGAGAGAGAGAGAGGGAGGCTGCAAGAAGCTCTGAATCGGAGAAAGACGTGTGGGTTTGGAGGAGAGGTGAATAACTGAAAGAACCACAGTCCTGGGGGCATTTACAGCAGTCGAGGGCGGAGGGGGGGGGAGCGCGAGAAAGAAAGGGAGGAGGGGGAGGGATGTTTGCTGAGGGGAGGCAGTTTGAACGGGATGCCAAAGGGGTGAGAGGAGGGGGCGAGCAGGGAAGAGGGAAAAAGGGGTGATGGGGGCAATTAAAGAAGTTGCCAGAAAATTTGGAGGAGGATGGGGGGTGACTTGAAGGGGTATTTGCAGAAGTAAAGAGGGTTTNATGTTGTCTACACCTAAGAGGTCAATTATAAAAATGTAATTCTTTTACGATTTACAGCATTATTTCTTTGTTATACTGCACATTATACATTTTTGAGGTCTCAACACCCCTAATCATGGTTGAGCTATTTCCATATATGCGCAGGGCTTCATATTGCAGTGAGACATGAGCCCACACACATAGAAACAGCTCAGACGATTTAAAGAATACTTAAACTTTACAGCTGTGGCTATGTAATATAAAAGCAGTCTGACTCAGGAATTAACCATGTTGAGTTTACAAGGGGGCGACAAAATTTAACTCTGAGAAATCCACAGATGTCATCAGTCAAGTGCAGAAGCAGAGCCATGTGTGCAGCGCTCTACATGGATGTGCATTCTGTTTAATTACATTGTCATTTCTTTTTAATTGTGCGGTGAAAACGTTGAGGGGAAAACAATCGGCACAATTCCTCACAACCAAGAATGTCTGGTTAGAAAACAATCAGAACAGTCCGTGTAATATGAAATAAGAGAAAAACTAGAGAAGCTAGAGACTGTTTAAAATAGATTCAGACATTTTTTAAATCAGTAAATCCACTAATTGTTTCAGCTATGCATGTGTTCAGTTACACATCATGTTGCAGCTGAACAGTTCATTTCTCAGCACTATATT
>NW_007578382.1:57364-80972 GCF_000690725.1 Stegastes partitus | reverse complement strand
CGATTAAAGAAGTTGCCAGAAAATTTGGAGGAGGATGGGGGGTGACTTGAAGGGGTATTTGCAGAAGTAAAGAGGGTTTAGGGGGGGGAGGGCAAAGGGGGCTCAGGGGCAATCACTGGAAGCAGACCAAGGGAGTTCCTGGAACCCAGAAGGTGAACCAGGAGTCCTCCTCCTCTCATGTTCAGCTCATTTTACCTAATTTCTTTTTTTTTTCTTTCCACCATTCAGCCCAACAAAGCTTGACGACTTTGTCTTTCTTATCTGACACACAACACCTTTCCCCCCCGACAATGAAGCTGAATGAATCCGTAGTTTGTATATGAATGAATGAAATGGCAATGCAACCAAACGTACCACCAAAGAGCATTTTAGCTTATTTCATCTCACTGTCTGAAACATTTACTGGAGCGTCACTGCTCTCATGAGACAAGCAGCCATTTTAAAGGACACAAAGCTGTGATAAACCCACTATCTGCACATAAACGAAGGATAATACAACGCAACGAACTGCTTAAAATCGTCAAACATGGGGCGCCACTATAGCTCACCTGGTTGAGCTGGCGTCCCATGTGCAGGGCTACAGTCCTGATGTGGAGGTCATGAGTTTGAATCCCGCTCATGACCCTTTCCCACATGTCCTCCTCCTACTCTTCTCCCCTACTTTCTCTCTCTCTCTCTCTCTCTTTCTAACACTATCCAATAAACACACAAAGGCCAAAAAAATAACTTAAAAAATAAAAAAATCGTCAAACATTACGCCGCCACGTGTAGGAGCCATAATTTGTTCCTGGTGAGTGGTGGAGACCAAAACATAGCTCAAAGTCATTATCTTCACACACTTCTCATCCACCCAGAGGCAAAACATCGAAACTCATAACTTAAGGACGTGAATTTAAGCAGAACCCTTTAATTAACTGCACATATATCAACGTGTTTTGCATGATGCGGGAATTACAAATAAAAGAAACATCTTCCAAAGCCCTCCGTGGCTCCGGAAGAATGTTGTTGGTATAGATTCAGAAGATTTATAACTTTTTCCTCAGAATTCTAATAAAAAAAGTTTGCATATTTTTTGGGGGGGATTTGTGGTTCTAGGGCTGCAAGGCGGCGCAGTTGGTAGTACTGTTGCCTCACAGCAAGAAGGTCGCCAGTTCGCGTCCTGGTGTGGAGTCTCCATGTTCTCCCCGTGCAGCGTGGGTTCTCTCTGGGTTCTCCGGCTTCCTCCCACACAGTCTAAAAACATGTTGAGGTTAATTGGTGATTCTAAATTGTCCGTAGGTGTGAATGTGAGTGTGCTTGGTTGTCTGTCTCTAAGTGTGGCCCTGTGATAGACTGGTTACCTGTCCTGATCTTCACCCTAAGTCAGCTGGGATAGACTCCAGCCTCCCCGTGACCCTCGTGAGGATTAAGCGGTGTATAGATGATGGATGGATGGGTTTGTGGTTCTAATCTTTTATATTGTTTTTTAAAAACTTTCTATCATGAATCTGCCAAAACTATAGAAATGCAATAAGTCATCTAAAGCTCTTTTAATGGGTATTACACAGAAGTAGGCTTTACAACAACTAAAACTGTATTTAGTGCTCGTCACAGATAGAATTGAATAATAATAATAATAATAATAATAATAATTTTGTGACTGAGTAAGAACTTACTGTGCCTCCAAATAAATAAAACGAACAGAAAGCGGCCATGTTGCTTGTGTTTGAGTGACAGTGATTATACCGAGTTCTTCGCTGTGGGGATCTAATGTAAATTACATTTTATTAGCCTCTGACCACGGTGGTGAGGTCAACACCTGTCCTTCATTCTGAGGCTTTTTCCACTATTTAGTTTCAGGTCATTTCTTAGAAATGTCAACGTTATTTGACACTTGAATATGGTTTTGTTCAGAAGCGTGTCAAAATCTAGTTAAGGTATTTGCAAATGCAGCAGCATAATAATCTTTTTTAGTGCGGTGTAAACAGACCTGAAGACCTCGAAGTTTAAATACAGAAATAAGCATAATTCCATCTCATTTACAAAATGCGCCTTCACACGCACCGTCGCATCCAGTAGTTCACCCCCTGCCTGCCCCCTTGCTATACACAAACACACACACACAGGTTTGGTCTCTATTCTGGTTCAGAGGTGACCCGTACCTGGAGCGCAGCCTCAGCTCCAGCTCCATCTTAACATCTCCTGAGGGCTTCAAGTTTCCTGCAACAGGTGGCTCAAACATTTGCCTTGGCCTGCGCTGAGGTGAGGCCTCTGTTTATCGATTCGGAAAGAGTGCGGAGAGTCAGGAGGAGGGGAAGACAGAAATAAAAAGACAGAAAAAAAAAAACTTTGAGCATGTCAGCAAGAGCAAGAAGCATTCAGGAAAACTCCTCCTGACATCGGAGTCCCTAAAAAGTGACTCATTTAAGGAGAGTGTGTTTCATCTTAATGCACTGGCCTCACAGAGATAAAAACAAGAATGTAAACATGTATGAATATTTAAGTCAAGGCTTTGATAAACCTGTGAAACATTTTCCAGAGACGGAGACAGAACAGGGTCAAATGACTCTCCTCTTGTCTCATCTTCTATATCTGCCTCACTCCACTCATTTCATTTCTGCTTTCTCTGCTCTGCTTTACTTCTCCTCTCCTGTCCTCACCTTTACTCCTCCACCCCCTGCTCTCCAGAGGAATATGCCTGCAGCCTAAATGAAAATATATTTGTTGTTTTCGTTGGCCTGCTCCCCTCAAACTCCACTGGCGTGATTCAGCCTCAGACCCAGGGTCGCTGGAAGCGGCTATGGCAGCAGAAAGCCTCTATTAGTCCTTGATCACTGGCTGCCTGACAGCAGAGTCAACATGCAGGGCATTAGGGCCTGACATGGGATCAAATAAAGACTAATTTATTGGCTGCTTGTATACGGTTAAACCACATTAACCATTGCCTTTCCCCGTTTTGTTTTTTAATAATTAAATTTGTTGGAATAATAAACGACATGATTAAATTAACAAGATGGGTAGTTATTTCTACTACAAACGAGAGATGCTTTATAACGGCTGCTTTAAGGAAAATAACATAAATGGTAAAATAACAGAATTCCTGCGTCGTGTCCATTCATAACTAATGATTTGAAACCTGACACATCGGAGCTTTTTTTGGAATATCGGTTCAAGTTTTCCACTGGAAGGCATTTGCTGATGTAAAAGAGGATTTGGGCGAATGTCATGTTTACATTGCAGGGGAGAGATTTCGGCACATAGAATCTGAAGCTGTTATGATAGAGAATACCTTTACCATCTGCTATCGATTCACGTGGATCCACATGGTAGAAAAGTGTCATCAAACAGATTAAAATCACAATCTTTCTCACTCTCACTTTGTTTTTCACGGCGCAGACCTCCGAGCTTGACGTGGAGGTGTTTGTAGGATGGATTAAAATCCATTTAGACGCCAAAATACCGGACAGTCACAAAGTGATGCAGGCAAGACTATACAAGGCCACTGTATTTGTAACACAGTCTCTGGTCTTCGTCATGTACCCCACGAGCAAAGTCCTGCACTATCAAACAAAAATGCATCTTATGGTTACAGTAAATGTACTTTCCAAGACCTGAACGTGGCAACAAATGAGCTGTAAAGCAGAGTAAAAACTTTAGCTGAAGATAGCGCCACCTAATGGTCAGTTATGAAGGAGGGATGATGCACGATGTTAGATTTTTGCCAACATGCTGATAATTTTCAGCTCATTGTGGCTAGCTGCTGATAAAAGCACATTATTTTTCTACTTGCAGAGAACATCAGGTCACATCTGGAGAGGAATTTACATATTTTTATGCCCACTTCTATAGTGATGAAACAAAATGATCCTTTTAACTATGCATGTTTACTATGCAACGTAAGAAAACTACAGCAACTTTAATGTAAAACATGCCATCATTATTTTAATGTAGATGTAGATCTTTTTAGCCTGACAGGCATCATATGCTGGTCAGTGTTCATTTGGGGTGAATAGAGGCCCCGGACTATCTTTTTACACTGGCTACACGTCTTGTCAGTTCCCACGCTAATTTTTTAAAATGACTTCAAACAGGAATAAAAGCACAGATGAATGCTTTGTACATTCAACATTGTTTCCACAAGGTTGTTCTTTGGCTATATTACAAGCTTCATCCTTAAAGTTTCGATTTGAAACGCTGATGCTCTGACGCCAAAAGCTATGCAGCCATGCTTTAGCTGTACTTTGCAATAAAAAGCACTGCATAATGTGTGCTGTTTCATGGTAAATGGTCTGCACTTATATAGCGCTTTTCTACCTTTGCGGCACTCAAAGTGCTTTACAATGTTTCTCATTCACCCATTCACACACACATTCATACACCAATGGTGACAGAGCTGCCATGCAAGGCGCTAATCTGCCATTGGGAGCCATTTGGGGTTCAGTGTCTTGCCCAAGGACACTTCGGCATGTGGGGGGAACCGGGGATCAAACCGTCAACCTTGCCATCAGTGGCTCTACCACCTGAGCCACAGTCGCCCCACATCTCCTTGTTTCCCACAGGTTGAGAATGCACCTGTGGTAGTGGAGGAGCAGCGTGACTGGTTTTCATGCAGAAACTCAATCAGGTGAAAAGGGGAGAGTTGAATTCAGGTTGTTGTGAACACCTTCCATGCAGAAAGCAGATGTTGTAATTTACATGTGCATCAGTTTATATTATTTCTATTTCCCATATATCCACAGTGTTCCTACCTCAACATTGCAATAGATTTATTCTACCGTTTGGCTAACTGTATATACTCCTACTGGCTCCTTTTGTAAATATATGTATATATTCCTATTTGTCTTTTTATACTTGTACTTTTATACTTTTGCACCACTGGAGTTGTCTTTTAATTTCGTTGTACTTTGTGTATGATGACAATAAAAGCATTCTATTCTATTCTATGTAAGCGCTACTAGGCAGCTGTGCACGGGGAAGCCTCTAGTCCCCACTCAGATCCCCGATATTTAAAATAGGGAGTTCTGTAAGATTTACCAAACTTGAAACTGAGCGATTTTACCCACCTGGGTCACCCAGAGATCCTCACACAGACAGATTTGCTAAATGTCAGCTGAACCGGTGCGACACATTCAAACAGTTTTGCAATCTGGTGCCCTGCCTTTATCGGTTTATACCAATGACATGCTGAAACGCTTGTGCTTAAGTATTATGAAGTTCTAGTTTTTATTCCAAAACCAATCTATAAAAGGCTGTATATATTGGTGGATGCTGAACACAACATGAAAGCCAAAAAGCCCAAATGTCTCTTCAACTTTTTGAAAACAAATAATCCCCCTTTCGCCTCATTTCACGCAGCAACTGGACACAATTAAAACTTCTCGTGTGTACAAGCAAGCGTCGTGCTACGAATGCCTCGCAGCGGAGGCCATCTGAAAACGTATTCTTTTTATCTCCACGTGAATCTTGCTCTTAACTATCGCTCAGTTGCCATCACTCACGAAGGCATTTGTATCTGCGATCATAAATGATACACGCATATATAAAACTCAAAGCAATCCTTGAAATAACTGATGTCATGTTGTGGCTCTAAAGCAGCATGAGGCATTCAAAAAGTCCTTGAGTTTCTTTTACATTTGGATGCTTAGTCACTGTCCACGGCTTTAATATTTCCAGAATTTATGTGTTCTTTGATGCCGATCCAAATCAAAACTTTCAAAACATTTTACATTATAAAACCGAGAATGTGCAGCCTCGGTGGAAATATGTTTCCTCCGAGGGCGTTGACGTCCTTTCGCTTGTTTGTTTTCTCGATTTCTTTTTCTAACACGTGTAGCTGCGAGGATTACAGCGACCCCATAATCTTCCTCTGTTGGTAATACGAGCGGTTTGTGGCCGGGGGGTTGGTGTGTTGTATGTGGTGAGGGTCAAGTAAAGTAAGGACAGGCTGAATGTGCTGAACATGAGGTGAGGTGGTAAAAAGGAGTGAGTGGGTTTCTTGTGGTGCTGTGGGGAGATTACTGTGGCGCAGGCCTACAGGAGGGTTGTGGTAGCGGAGAGCTATTTCAGGGGCTTCGGCATGTGTGTGCGCTCGCGTTTTGGATCTCATTTATCTGGAGTTGTATGAAAAGTGAGAGAATTTTGTTCTGCTTTAAACACGTGACATCTAAAATGTCTATTTTCATATCGAGTCTTTTTGTTTCCTTTATGAGTTTGAAATTTCCCCTTTTTATGCTGATGTTTTGTTGATTTTCTGTGTATTTTTGGACGGTTATCATTAATAGTAAAGAAAAAAAAAGCAACCCTACACACACAAATGTTACCTTATGTAATATAATTCCCTGTCACGTACTTAGCTAATAATTACATCATGTACTTGAGGATCTCTATTACTCGTAAATGCTTGCGAGACTCAGAGTTATTAAGTGATTTTTCCTTTTTTTTTCAGTTTGCTCTTATTTACTCCCCCCTTTAGCTAAGCTCTCTCTGGCTGTTGCTACAATTGAGCTCATTCTTGGAGACTCTTAAACTGCTTCGTGACACACAAGCCAAGAAAATCAACACATCTGAAAAAAAAAAAAGAGAGAGAGAGACTCAAATACACAGTCTTGAAAGCTATCATGCATGAGCATTTACACAGGCTGTTGGGCTCAACTGTACCTCGGTTCCAGATTCAGGGCGATGCTGTGTCTTAGGTGGGTTTAGATTCAGAGTGAAAAATAGTCTGGGTGTCTAGACAAAGCGTTCGACTGTGTGGTAGTAAACAGTACAAAGGGTTTGTGGGGGTGAAGATGTCTGGAGCTTATAGATGAATTCCTCTCAAACTTGAAACTGTTTTTTTTAAACTGTCATGAATAAACCATGAAACTATTAAAAGCTTTTATTATCAAAGCTCAAAATACTCCTGCTCCTCTGCAAGACGACATGAAGTTTGCTCTTTGTTAGAAGTACAGTCGTGACTCAATAATCTGACCCTTAACAATCCTAAACGTTGCTATCCGACAGGTTTTTAGGAAAAACAAACAGAACCCATAAAAAACAGCCTTAACATACCGACAGCCTTGGATTCCGACTCCGACATGACGTTTTATGTCACAAACAAGGATAACGGCGTATTATCTGACTGAACAATCCCACAGATTGGCTACGTTCAGACTGCAGGACTTAATGCTACATTCAGATTTTTTTGTGTAATCCAATTTTTGGCGAGTTCATTCACATTTCCAATTAAATGCGACTTGTATGTAATCTGCTGTGTGAACTTCATACGACCCAAAAGTGTCCCACATGTGCAGAAGAGGACACGACGACATCACACGCACCGAGCATGCTCAGTGTTTACAGAAGTAATGGTAGATGGTGGAAACAGAACTGTGACCACTAACTAAACCGGCATCAGCAGTCAAGTACTGCCTGTGCATTCCGACCCCTTCCACCCCGTCGGAGCGCCCCCCGGGGTGGAAGTGTCCCCCGACCACGTCGAATATTCGGATATTTATCATTAATTGAGCCCAGAAAGTGCCATTCGGACCAGCCCTACTAGTTATTATAACAACTATAAACAATAAATATTAACAAATGAGCCTTCAAGCGTCAAGCCCTCCTTGTATCTCGACCTCCGTCTTGACAATCCAACAGCCTTGCTATCCGACATAAAAGAAGGTTTTACATTTAGTGTCGGATTAGTCATTACTGTACAGCGGTACAAACAGATAAGGGGTAAAAAGGTGAGAACGTTGTATGGATACAGACATCCTGCCACAACTATGAAAGTCCAGAAGCATGCTACCCCAGGAATTATTATAGGTATATCTGTAGCTGCCTGAAAACTAACCCGAACAGCCATTACGAGATTAAGTAAAACATAAAAGGGATGCATGTGGGGGCAAGACAAAAACAAGATTTAAAAATGTTGGAAAACAGCCTCGTCATATCCGACCAACGAATCTTTTTCATGCGCGTACTCTCAAATGCTGTTCTGCAGCCAAGTCACAACCAACTGAAACACCCGCAGACCAACTGAGCGAGAACGGTCACAGCAAAAACACCCGTGGACCACACTGTGGCAGCCACATGTCAGATTAAACACACCCTAGGCGTGATTTTAAAAACTAAGGAACACATTTGTGCTGTCCGTCACAAAACCCAACACATCTCCTGCCTCAAACTAATGCATCTGCATGAATCTCAAAGGTGACTTATTTTGATCCTAAAATGGTGACATTTTCTTTAAAGTGTGGCACCAATGAAAGTAACTCAAGTGAAAGGCAGTTTGGTGCCAATTCAAGATCAGTGACACTAAAAAAATGTAACATTCTCAACCTTTATTATTTCATATTCATGTTATTTTCTATAAAATTTCAACAAAATCTCTTCAAAATGTTGATCTAAACTCTAAAAAACAAGGTCACAGGATCAAGAGGTTCTCAAATGAGGTCTTTCTGAAAATCTGGGTCAGATTTAGTCTCAACATAACCTGCTTGGAACAAGATTAACAATGCAGTGACCATAATTATATGATCTGTCGCAGCACAAACCAACATTGTGAGACCAACAGGTCAGTGTTAAGCTTTAAGTTTACTTGCGAACCCAGTAATCTCACATGATGAGACAGAGCATGGCCCTTCCTCTCTTTCTTCATTCCTGCCTCAGAGTAAAACAATGCCTGCTTCATTTCAGCCGAGCTCCTGCTGGGCCCCACAACAGGCTAATCATGGAGAAGATGAGTCCTGTGATGATTTGCCTGTGGTGTGTGGGATCGCACACATGTGTGCAGACGCATGATGTGGTCTCAGCAGCACAGAGCTCGCAGGAACCTTGATGAGGTTTTCAGTGATGCACTTAGCCTTTCAGCACAGCAGAAGATGTCCCATTGATGTCATCGTTTGCACGTGCTTCATGCCAGTGTATCATCGCTGGACTGCATCTTCAACTCATCTCCATTATGAGACGGATTCAAGATGCTCAGAGCAACGCTGGCAATTGCAAGACCTTCATAGGAGTCCAAAGCAGCAATTTATGAGGAAAGCATGTTTCTGGATTCCAAACTAGATTTGTTTATATGGACATGATAATCAAATGGCAAACTGCTGATCAAAAGATAAATTCACTTGATGAATTATAAACAAACAACAGCGGTCCTCGCATAGGTGATCCACGCACCGCGCTGCAACTCTACACTTTAATTTAGTTACAGTTTGGATTTTTCTTTGCATGCATCAAAATCTGATCCGCATCAATTCATTAACGAAAGAAAACCGAGGCAACACGAGAGGAAGAGAACGACGCAGCGGGCTTTTAGTTTATCGTTTAACAAATGATAACAGTCCAGCAGAGGCGATGTGATGATGTCTCAATGGTAAGAGCACCCTCAGCGTACATATTACAGTAAAACATAAAAAAAAAAAAATCTTGTGGCAAATGTGAAACACATGTTGGCTCCATATGAAAGTAATAAACAGCTTCTGGCCCCATGTCCCCAATTCCAGCCGTCATACAGGGCGAGCGTAGATAATAGCAACAATGACTGTCCAAAACACGTTTAATTATTTAGCGAGGTGCTTTCAAGCCCCCAAGGTTATATGAGACACAATCACTCACTGCTAATCACACAGTTTGAAATCTTAATCAAGGTCATGTGTGAAAGTATGGAGTAATTTTAGTAATGAGTTGAGTTTTCTACGATATGACTGCGGGAGGTTGACCGTCATCCCAGAACGCTGGATCATTTTTTGTCATACTGAATATTTCTTTCAAGGCGATGTTCGGAAACTATGATTATTTATGAGTCGTTTTGCTATTTTAACACCACACAGACTTGTAGAGTAACGCTGACATTGTTTAAGTCGACAGCCAGTTGGATCGTTAATAACAGTAGTTATTCCGTGTCCTCAGCAGACACCGGCTGGCTGATGCCCTCTGGGTGTCCTCACCGTCTGGCATCCCGATTCACACATAGACACACAAATCACTACAACAACAGCTTTAACAAATAAAAACCAAAGACAAACCATTCCACACGACATTCTTGCTCTTATTTTTCTAGACACTGTAGACAACAGCACCAGACATTAACTTCAAAACTGAGGCTTGAAACAAAAGGAAAAGCCCTTCCTGAAAAAAAAAAAAAAAATCTGCCTTTATTAGACTGTCAAAAATGATGGCCGGCTAATAGGAACCGCAGGTCGCTGGAGACTTTGCGGCCTGTGTCTAATGCAGTCAGCTTCACAGTCTTCTTTTCCTGTGGAGAAAACAGTGGTTATGGCAGAACAAGACTAGGATGGGCAACCACAACGTCACTCACAGCGCTGTGCCCAGACTCCGTGTGGGTACATGTGTGCAAAAAAAGGCATTTCTGCGTGAGACATCTGTGGGCATCTGCAATATGTGTGCATTATTTTGCCTCTAATCCGTCATTTCGAGCGACAGCGGGACGTCTGACCGCCTGGCTGTTTGATCGCTATAGCGGCATGAGGACAGCGGCGGTTTGGACTGGCATCGTCGTCTGTCCCCCTCCGGTCATCCGCAGATCCAGATGTGAGATAGCTCGTAGCCCCGCGGTGGCTCTGGTGGCGTCTGCTGAGGACCTCCAGCAGTTCAAAGTGTTTTCGGTTTGCAGCTGCTGAATTTGGCGGGAAGCGTTATTTTGCTGGAATTAGTTAACCTCTGCTGTGCCTGTGTGTCAGAGTCGATTTTTTTTAAAGCGTGTGTGTTTGTCTGTGTGTGTGTGCTTGTGTGTCCCATGAAGGATGTCAGACTATTTCATAAAGGGCTCCTAAACGCTGTGCTGCTGCTGCCGGCTGTTTGTTTAGAGAGAAAACAAGCCGAATGAGACAGAGGAAAGAGACTCTTCAATTTCCTTATCTCTGATTCTCTCTGGTAACTGTCCAATATTCTTTAGTGTGTGTGTGTGTGTTTGCACTCAGTCTTTTCCTGCAGACTCCAGTCTGTGCAACCTGCATTCACAAGCAGACTCTTTTGCTTTGCTTTCCGTAGTAACAACCTCCATATGGCAGGCGTTACGACGTTGGGCTTTTTTCTCGCATGAAACGGATCAGATAGAAGCGATGACGGCACACATAGGTACCGATATTCATGCAAACGCTGGCAAATGTACAACAAAGTACGACGAGATACGGACACACAATTAACATTCATGAGCACAAACGCAACAAATGCACATTCGCACAAAGGCATTCACTTACTCCATGTGTCTTTGATAAGGTGGATCTACCCCTTAGTGTGTCTTCCTGCTGGGCCATCCAACCCACCATGTTTATAATGTAATTGCTCTTCTTAAGTACAACAAATTTTGAAGAATGTTCTCTCAAAACTGACATGAACGTATACATAAAACAAACCCAGTGTTTTGTATTCATACATTATCATAAGTTGTGTTTTATTCCAGCTACAGTCAACCAGGAAGCCTCAGTGCAGCTGGAGGCCCCTTTTCAAAGGAAGACCTGCTAAAGAGAAGCGAAATGCAGATTTTGACACTCTTAAATTTATCCTGAATTAGGCAAGACTATGAACATAAATACAGGCTTAAAATAGCAGCTATCTGCTATGTAAAGCCATAATGGAGCGGTGTTGTTCTTGGCAGAGGATGAGGTAACACTCCCTGTGTGTGTGTTGCAATCTGAGTGGCTGTTTTAGTTTTGGAAGTGTTTCTGACCGCATGTGCATGTATGTGCACGTGGGAGTGACCTCCCACTGTCCGGCTAGTGGGCTGAAAATCCAAACGATTAAAAAAAACAAAGTACTTTTTTTAAAAATGTGATTCATGTAATTTATTTCAGCTCAGTGTGAGAGTCTCTACTGCTGTTCTCTTTATCTGCCTTTGGTGTTTGTTTTTAGCCACGGCTTTACTCCAGTCTGATGGAGCACAGAAACAGACACACACAGAGCAGAGCGAGTAGAAAATGATGTAATTATAACTGAAATTGGATTGAGTCATTTGAGGAATTTTCTGTGGCAGGAGCACAGTGAGCTGAAGTCAAGTCCCATTCATGGCTATGATACTAAAATAAAATAGTATTCTTCATTTTATGTGTAGTAGTTTTTTGAAAAATAATCTAATATCGCCGTTTACTCGATAAACGAACACCATTTCCCATAAACCCTAGACTTTCGTGGGCTAAACGTCACAGTTCAACAGAAGAGGTGAGTCATCGAACAAGTAGAGGGCTCGCGGTTAGTCCAGACATGTCTTTAATAACAGCAGGGCAGGGACAAACGGAGAGCCTACAAGTGGTTTGACTTTAGAGATTAAGGCTAGAAAGTTGAAGAAAGAAAAAAAAGAGAGTCTGTCTGATCATCACTTGAAATGCATGTGATCTCACTAAAAATGTGGATGTAGGTTCAGAAAAACCCTCTTAGCTCACTTTTCCAGTTCCTCCCTTGTCCGACTTCCTTGCTATCTCTTCAGTCTGCTCCTCTTCTCCATCCCCTCCTCATCACTTCCCTCGTCTGGTTCATCCTGCTCTGCCTGCAGCTGCCCTCGCCCTGACATCTCACTGGCTCTCTCTCTCTCTTTCTTTCTTTCTGTCTCCTGCTGTTTTACTAGCAGAGCTCTCCCAGCCAGGCGCGCTCTATATTCAGAGTTTATCTTACCTTGGCTTTAAAACGCAGGTCTTCTACATGATTAAAAAGAGTCAGGGACTGAGAACCGACTTCAAAAGTGGGGGGGATGAGGCACCTCGGGGAGAAGAGGACCAAGGGAGGAGGGACAGACTTAGTACTTAATGATGATGATGGTATGTTTATTATCAAGTGTGTATTTACTCGCTGCACTGATGCAATTTGCTATCGCGGTCCAGAAGAAATGGCAAACCCCCCTCACTGTCTTCATGTGCAGCAACAAACTTTTACAGCCCTTCTAGGATACATGCTGGCTTATCTATCAGCCTAATGAAAGTACTACTCCTCATGTCATTCTTGAAATCTTTTTATGTCTTTATGGATGTCTGGGGTCTTAATGGGTCACAGTTGGCCTCCTCCAGCAACAGCTGTCTGGCCGCGAGCCTTAGTGCTGTAATCTGTGCGCTTCTAAATCCCAGGATTTCTAACAACTTAACACTAAACTAACAGCAGATTTGAAATTGCCATTGCCTAAAAAAGGTATTTTTTGGTTCTGAAAAAGGCTTGTGGGAGATGCATCATAACCATAACTACACGGTGCAATCAAACGCTTCTCAGGCTGGTGTTGGTGCTAAACCAGGACCGTGTCATGGTCATGATATTGACGGCAGCACGTTTTGGTGTTGGTGCTAAACCAGGACCGTGTCATGGTCATGATATTGACGGCAGCACGTTTTTCTGACCCATTTTCTGACAAGCAAACTGAAGCAGAGAAGAAAACGTCACATTCTGTGTCAGACAGCAGCCAGGATGAGGCAGCCTTCATGTTTAGGGTCAACACTGGTTACCAGAGGTGGGTCTGCAGCTACCACTAAGACAAGAAACAATCATTTTCACAGTGGAAGAGCCGACACTCTCCAAAGCTGGACAAAGTGCACCAGCAGCATGCTCTTTGTTTTCTTCAGCATCCCTGTAACTATACACCAAGAAGACTGTCAAGGCAGAGCTCTGCTGCAACGTCCAGATGTGTCTAAGGAACAACATTTGGCACAGTTACATGTGGGTGTCATGTCCGGGGCACAACGATGTGATTACACAAAATTTCTTTGGCTACAGAAATGTCGCTCACTCCATTCTACTTGTGAGAGGCAGGCTTCCTGCTTTTTCGCTTCCACATAATGAAATTCAAGTTGAAGGACTGCTATTTTGACGCAGTTTAGGAGATTCAGTATCCATCGCAGATGATGCTTGACATGTTTTCGTGAGGGGATTTCCAGGGAGTGTCACAAGCACTTGAGAGGCGATGGGAACAGTGGTGTCAATGCACAAGAAAAAAAGAGCACTTTAACAGGGGTGAAGGCCTAACTCAAAGAAGCTTTCTGACACACAGTCAGTTCTGATTGCACGTCATATTGTAAAGGTCAAGATAAGACACACTCGATGTCACTACACAATGTTGTAGCCTGTTTTATATCATTGCTCCACAAACTACACACCATGTTGTCCAGTAAATTAGTTTGTACAAGAGTTTTAAGGAATCACTCCTGACTCGATTTAACTGCAGTGATCTATAAATAGATGTACAAGGACAGCCAGAGAAAAACTGCAGGATTGTGTTATTTACGGTGCAGGAGGTACCCTCAGGGGGGTTTCCCCCTTTGAATTGTATGTGGCCACAAACCTTGAGGTGTCTTTGACCTATAATTAAACAAAGCTGGCTGAATGAAAAGTCCAAGCATCACCGCCACACTGAAACTCCCCACAGGGTTGTGATGTGGTCTCGCCCCTAATTCCTGTTTGAACACAAGCTAGAAGTTGTGCTGGCAGAATGGAAGCAAAGCTGAAAATGGGAGCAACAGATGAATCCCACAGTGACAGTTGCAGTTTTTGTTTATGCGCTCCGGCATGATTGCTCGACACGCTGCCATGTAAACTGCTGCAGTATGGATTCAGCAGGGAAATTTGATCCATATCTTCTGCTCAAGTTTGATGCATCGCTGAACATTTCATAATGGATGTGACTAATAGGTATTGACATACTCTTTTGTTTCCAGAAGTAAAAATCTGTCTGGTTTACACCATGTGGCTTATACAAATTCATATGAATGTACGGAGGTTTCTGCTCCGGGACACGATATATTTCAACAAGTTGTGGGTAATGTCTTGCAACACTTAGGCTCATACAGTGTGTATATATACAGATATCTACTGTAGTAAATACCTCCTTGAAACCGCAGATATTCAACAGCTGCATGTTCAGTTAAAAATGATTAGAAGGCTTTACGACGCATCCATCCACATGTGATTAATGACAGCCAGGGGCCTGATTAGGGATCATCTTCAAACATTGAAACCTAAATCCTCTCCAGTGCAACAGAGGACACACGCCCACTGATAATAGGTAAACAGGGATATTTGTTGGCTGAATACGACAGTGGTAATATGCAAACGTAGACAACCATCTGGTAGATGTCATGCTAATTTGTACAAGCCAAGAATACTTCTTTTTGCGGTGATTCACCTCATGCGTCCGTTTGTGTGAGCACCCACCTGCGTTTGTTTAAATGAAACTTTATATCTGATATCAAGTGATGGCTCGCTCTATACATGTGGGACCCAAATGAAAAGGAGGGTTTCACAACGACACTTTATTACTTGGAGAGAGAGAGAAGATGTGTAAATCTGGCAAAGTTGTTGTGTTTAAAGAACATAAATATTCTGTTTAATATCGAAACAGAGGGTAAACTGACCTGCACCAAAACCATGACGCCCAACGTGAACGACACACAGCTGAATATTCAAATGCGGTTTTCATTTAGTTCGTTTTCTTTCAGCATCAAAACAGATTGGAAAACTAAATGGGAAAATGGTGTACGCACATCTGAGACAAACCATGACATGTGTTCAGGACAAACCTGAGCCTTTGACCAAACGTTAGTCCTTGGTGAACTTTCTGTTTCACATTCTGACTGAATTGTCTTTGAATGGCTGTGAATGATTCTGACCCTGGGTTCTGAGGAGGCATGAGACAGCTATCTAATAATGAGCTAAACTTGAATCATTCAGTGAGTAAGAAATGACTCTGAGCAAAAATACCAATGCAGCATACAAATGTTCTTCATTTCTATATTAGAGAAAAGGTTAAAAATCTAATTTCAGTTTAGCTAAATGGGCTTTTGAGCTGTTCAATAGTGACAAATTCTCAGTTAGTGTGGCTTTAAAAGACAATTATCAGATAATGTAACCAGCACACAGACACTCCTTTAACCAGTGGCTATTGAAGTCGACCTTAAAATGCAACTTTATTCACATGATACGATGCCACAGATGACAAAAAGTGGCCTATTGGCCTGCTGGATGCTGGCATATCAATTAGGGCTGCAGTTAGGCACTTTGATGTCCACAACTCCACCATTATAGTCTGAGAAACCATTTTTAAACCTGTCCAACAACATAATACGATCCCTCTGCAACTTCACCAGGCCCTTCAGGAAGAGCTGGACAACAATCCACAAGCCAGCATAGACAACCTATTTAACTCTGTGCGCTGCAGATGTGAGGCACAACTTGTTACCGACTTGTCTATGACTTCACTCCCAATCTGCGCATCATCACTTCCAACATTGTGCATACTTGGTTGTTTCATAGCATCTATTCTGTTGTACGGATACCATGTGTTTGAACAACAAACACTTATTGTCCTCTGTTCACAAGATTGGTGGAAATCTGCCAAATTACACGCTGTATTCATATTTTTTTGTTCATTTTGAGCTTAGAGCAAAGACGCATCATGCTAGTAATGGGGTTTTCCCAAGATTAACTACCACTATATTACTGTAATTGTATTTTGTGTACAGCTGCAAGTGTTATTTTTATTTAGGATTCATCTGCTAAATATTTTCTCAAATATTATTTTAAAAAAAAAACCCAACCACACCTTGTTTCCTTTGACCAACAGTCCAAACCAAAAGAAATCCAGTTCACAACGTTATAAATCAGTTGACTTAATTGATGAATAAACTATCCACAGAAACTCTTTCAGCACTTTAATATAGTTTGTCCTCCTAAATTGCCATTTATAAAAAGTCAATGTCTGTGATGCTCACAGAAGCTTGTGTAACGAAGGATCAGCTCATTTTGGATCGGTGAGAGTTGGTTTTTTAGTCTTCTCTGCATCTCACCTCACATGTACACGTACCGCAGGCCACCAACTATACATTTCCTCAAGTTCCCAGTTTGCAGTTTTGACATGACACATGAGAGACAGAAGCAATGCGTGGAAAACTACAAACACCAGCGTATCATCCAAGTGTGAAGCATCTCAAAGAGCTCAGCCCGGAGCCTTGGACCAACCTGCTCATCAAAGACAGAGGGGGAATTACCCTGTGCCTGGTGAACACACACACACACACACACACCCATATACAAACACACACTTTCAGGCAAAAGACACACACACAGGTCTAATGAGTCCCAGCTGGGACTGGTTGCGTGATACAGCAAGACAACAATTAATGTGGAGAGGAGGCAGGACATGTTGACCCACTAAACAAAGAGCAAAAGAAAGTACAAGAGGAAGGCGGAAAAGATGGAGGGAAGGTGAGCGAGATTAGGAAGAACAAGACAGACCAATAAAATTACTTAATAACCAGACGACGACAACGACGACCGGCTGCTATAACGTTAAACCCAACGTGAACACTGTAGTATCTCAACATAAAGAACTACCGCGTATAGCCGCAGCAGCTGAAGCATGTAAGTCGATGTGAGCTAAATTGCTCCTGACAAGCTCCATACTGAAGAGAAAAGCCACTCTAAACAGATTTACCATGTGTTATTCCGAAGATCCTACACAGCTCAGATAGTCATTGTGACCAGGAATACGTCTCTCAAAAGCCCGCAGCCATGGAAATTAAGAAAGAACTGAGGACTGAATGAAGTGTGTTTGAACTTTACTTTTCATCCTTTCTTTCGCTGCGGTGTTGACATCTCTAAACCAGAGAATGTGCCCATATCCTTGTAAAAAAAAAAAATCCCTCAGTACTGTCAGTGCCTGTGAAGTCAGTTTTTCATTATCTGTCAAAGGAGCAAATGTTGACTTTAACTTACAAAGTTTGCAAGTCTTGACTTAACATTACACACAGAAGGTTTGTGGGTATTTGATTTCGGTGTGTTTAACCTCCATCTGTAAGGTCCAAGTGAAGAAAAGCTACAGTACGCTGCTCACACCATGTTTACAAGTGGAAATACTGCAACCAATCTTAAACTTGTATGGTAAATTTTTTTGTCCATATTACATCAATAAGGAAAACAATTTGAAGCCAAGAGGCCCAGAACAAATGAAACTCATCCAAGGTCCTGTTTGGTCAAAAACAGTGTCAAAAAAAAAAAAAAGAAGAAAGAAATCATCGGCGAGACCAATATAACACCAAATCCTGTGTCACCGCTTGTGTCCCAAAGCCCTATATATCTTTTTCCACATCTCTCTATCTTGCAATCTGTACAAGTTGTGTAGGAATGTCCTCTGGGCTTCCCTCCAAACTGGCCTGGGAAGAATAAAAAGGAATTCATTTCCATGTCTCTGCAGGATATGTGTCAGAGTAAATCCATTATTCTCACTGAGAGGACTATGTGTTGATGTTTGACTGGCAAACAGCTCAATAAAGGGAAACATGAGAATGAAAACCTCACACTACAATAAGGCTTTGTCAGAGACGCTGTGCAGCGTCTTTATGTCAGATTGTGTTTATTGATTACACTTCAAAGTTGTCAGAAAAAAGAAAACTTGACTGAGTGATACCATTCAAGGATGCTGCTTTGTCACCTGTTAATCGTTGCTGAATGATTTGGCAGATTTCAGTTTTCCTAACAATATAATCGTGTAAATGGAACGACATTGTTGTGATAGATATATTTGGGATATGGGGGGAAAAAACACTGGAATTTTTCACCAGATGAATTGAATAACTACTTGGAATCACCCGACAACAAGTAGGGTGATTTAGTAGGGGAGCACATCTGCATCAAAAATAAAATAAAATAAAGCTGAAAAAAGGCTTTTTTGAGAGTCCAAACCATATGGAACCTTTCTCATGTGGTGTGACACTGGCAAAACACTGCAGACAGCCTTTATTATTTATTTATAGTGATGGTGTAGAAAAGGAAATAAAGGCCTGGTTCATGCGACGTTAGAAAGTTGCCTCTCCTCGGGCGCCGCTATGGCTCACCTGGTTGAGCTGGTGACCCATGTACAGGGGCTATAGTCCCCGATGCAGCGGCCATGGGTTTGAATCCCGCTCATGGACCTTTGCTGCAACCCCTTCCCCAACTTTCCTGTCTCTCTCTCTCTTGACTGTCCTATCTAACAAAGACAAAAAGGCCAACAAAAATATCTTAAAAAAAAAAAAGAAAAGAAAGTTGCCTCTCCTCATCACTGCAGAGTTGCTCCAGCTATTTACCAACTCTGAGCCAGTTTAACACCAGACACTTGTCCTAAAATCAGAGGTCATGGAAAAATCGCTGGCTGTTCACATGATGGTGGTCTGTTGGACAACTTCTACATATCGCCAAGCCCTTAATGACACTTAATTGACTACATAAACTAATCGAAAAATGTTTTAAAAGGCAACATAAAGTCTACAGCTGCGTACAGGTCGACAGCTGCAGGCAGAAAAGCGCAAACCAGGCTCCATGTGTGAATGATAATTTAGCGATGGCAGAAACAACTTTTTCCAGACTGAAGGAGCTGCGAGAAAAGACTTGGTGACATCATTGTGCTACGGTGAAAAATAGCTGAAACAACAGTTTTCTAGGGATTCTGGCCTCCACAGAGCCTGAATGTGGCAGTTATGCTATAGACTTTCCATCAAAAATCAGGCAGATCAGCAGAAAGTCTGGTTGTCTTTTATGAGAAATAAATAAAAGAAGGGCAAATATGGCGACTTGTTCAAGAGGCAGCGTCACCGTCTGACCCATTTATCTTCTCCTGCTCTCTCATGTGTGTACACTTGTAATAAACATATGTTTCTCTCGTTTCTTTTTTACCATTTCGAGTGAGTCAAACACCCAGGGCACTAACAGTAAATACTTTCATGTAGTGCTGCGCTGCACCTGTCAGCAGGTGAACGCATAGCTGGCCGAGATAAACACTTGCCCAGTTTTCACTGCAGACTCTGTAAAACAAACAAATAATGCAATAATCACCTCCCCACAAACATTTTTAGAGGTGGACTCAACCACACAACAGCCACAGCAGCTGGTCAAAGCTGGTCTAAGCACACACACACACATACACACACTCACACACACACGTGTACATGTAATGATACACACAGCAGGGAGGCTCGTAAAGATATAGATTGTGTGTGATTCTGCATGGTTTCTAACCCTCCATGCACACACACACACAAACACACACACACACTTGTTTCCAGATTTGGCCACCCAACACTCATCAAGCTAATAAAGCTTTTGGGTCTCAGCCCAGAGAGGGGCTGGGTTTGAGGGGCTGTGCAGAGTAAACAGAGCTTTAAAAACAATAACAAGTCACTTGTGCAAGATTCTACGTTTGCAGCGGCTCCGTGAACTAATAAACTTTGTATTAGCAGGTGACTTTATTGGGACCTCGGGGGAAATGTGTGGAGGTGTTTGCTTTTGGAATACAACAGGGATCAGACAGCCTGGTGTCGCTGAATCCTGAAGGATGACAAACACACACATGCATAAACAGACGCACCAGAGGGTTTTTTTTCTGGAGGAGTTTCTGGCGCCACCCAAAAAGACCTTTAACCAGCGCCAAAGGAAAAACACCAGTAGCAAAATGATAACTGTGAAAAATATTTTATTTTGTAGCCAGATCAGCAAATTAATTTAGCATAATAAATGGTTTTGTTTACCAAATGGTGAGACGTCACAGGAAAATGATTTCTGTTTAATAAGATAACACGTTCCTGTACACTGACTCACACTTTAGATTTTCACTCTAAAAAATGTGATTGAACTTTAATTTTAAGTCATTAAAAGTTGATTTGGTTGTTGCTATGAGAAAGTTCAAAAGGCAATCACAAATCCAAGCTTCAGGCCTCCTCCTGCTGCACACATATGTGAGGATGCGATCGAGTTCCAACTAATCCTAATTTACACAGTGTTTCCCCTGCAGTTGTACAGGCCTGGCGGGCTGCTACGCCAACAAGAACCCCTGCCAGGCCAAAAAAATAATAATTTTACGCCAAAAATAACACTAAATATCCATTCATTCAGACATCCGGTATGTGCAATATATGACCGCTGCTGCCGCTTTCAGATTTGTCATTTGCGGACGTGGAAAAGCATCCAACAGTTATCCACACGTTACTTTGTGGATGATGGTTTGATGTTGGGAATATGGCTCATGGCGGGTTGCATTTCTACTTAATTTTGTGTTTAACAGGGCATGTCGTAGTGACGGCCACACTTCAGATCAGTAAGAGTGAATTTTACACGTTCCCTTGAAGAAGAAGCAGGATGTAGAATTCTGTCGGATCATTCAAGATTCAAAAAACCTAAAAGACACGCGGAAACAAGAGCGCGCAGTTCCACCGGAGTTCAGGTCACCCCACAGTCTCCACAGACGAGGGGAGAGATGAAATAATGTTCACACTGACTAAGAAAAAACACAATCTCCATCCAAAGAATGAGCTGGGAAAACAGGCGGACGGCGCAGCTAGTGAGGTGGAAAAGTATTCCTCACACAAAGAATCAGCACAAAAGGCCAGGCACACTGGAGACTGGAAGATGTAGCCACAAAATCCTGGCCCTGAAAACCACACAAAAAACAATAACTGTTGATCTTTGGAGGCTAGAAAAAATATCATCCCCCCCCCATCCCCAATGCATTTTAATGCAAAGTAGTAAAATTAGAATGTCTGTCTAGAAATATCTGCTGTCTTTTTCCTAATCCGACAGAGCAGTGCCAATATTAATACACCTTTTAGAACACGGAGGCAATGTTATTTCATCTGGATATTGAGTATCTGTGTGAGTGTTTGCATGTGTAAAATCACATCTACGGACAGCCGAAATGACCCCAAAAAGCCAAGTTTAAAAACCCACACACACACAATGGAATCTGCACTATGTTTGTTTTGTTTTGTTTAATTCCAGACCCCCAGTATGAGGCCTGACAGAGCAGTGAAACAGGAGCTGAACGACGGCCAGACACAGCCAGGAAAGAGACCAAAAAGTACTCACTCACACCTTCCTAAATCTCCACGAGGTGTACATCATCTGTCCTATTTACACTGGTCTTGAAAGCGTCTCTCAGCACAGCTTTCTTCAGCAGAACATTGAAGCGAGGCGACACCAAAGGAGGTCATTTAAGGGTCTTCTTATGGCTCTTTGTGCTGTAGAAGTGATAACATTTACACCAGCAGCAACATTTCAAAAGCCATTAATCAACTCCTGACTCAGATGTTGTCTGTTCGTCTACGCCCAACATTTTTTTGTCGTGCATTTCGCTTCCCTTCAGCTTCTGCTGTCTGTGTGTTTTCATTCTCAAATTCCCTTCAATGCAAGAAACAACAGTGAACTCTGAGCAGCCACTTGCACTTGCTTGGATTCGGATCGGGCAGTCAGGCAGGCCTTAGTTATTCTAATGACGGTGCTAACCTACTGACTGCAGGGGCACCATCACTGCGTCCTGGGTCTAGCACCGCCTGAGACGATTGTGATTGGTTTAAAGATATACAAAGACGCAAGAGAGTAGGGCTAGGCCATACCATACCATGCATGGTTACACTGGTGTAATGTTCGGGATGATATGAAATTGAAATGTCGGGATAAAATTTGAGTGAATCGTGCAGTGCTGTTGTTTTCGTCCGGTCTGATGGAGTGAGAAGCATGGCGGCGACCGAGGAGGGCAGCGAATGCAGTGCATCGACCGACACAGTAGGGCTGGACCTGGATATCGGAATATTCAGTTGTTGTGGTGCCGTCTGGAGAGCAATTTTGAGATCAGGTGTAGTATTGCATATGGACCCCTTGAAAATGGACCCAGGGTCAATATTCAACAGCGAAGTATGAACCCCCAGGTTAGGGTTAGGGTTGGTGTTATTCATTACCTGCTGAATTTTGTTGTCTATGTTCATATTTATTTATATTATTAAAATTATTAGAATTAGAAGAATAAAACTTTATTAATCCCTTCGGTAAAGACCTCAGGGAAATTGCTATATTAGGGGGGGTCCATACTCTATATGGGGGGGGTCCACATTCCGCTGTGGAAAATGGACCCCGGTGTCCATGTTCTATGGGGGTCCATTTACGATCTTACACCTGATATTTGCCCACCACCCGCCGCTATCCTCCCCCTGCCGCCGCCGCCACCCAATGGTGTTACCAGAACTGTGACCGCTGTCCTAAACTGGCATTAGCAGCCAAGCACTGCCTGTGCGTCCCGCCCACTTCCAAACCATCGGTCCGAATATTCTCTATACCCCCCACCCCCAACTGACGTGGTGGTGAGACCAAAGAAACTGGCTGCAAAGTTTTATGTTGCAAAGCACCTCTACTTTACTGATGTGGATACGACGCATTGTTATGCTCAGGATTTGTCAGCCCACTTCCATTTGAAATGCCTTTTGATTAAACAAATTGTCAGCAAGAAATTAACAACTTATGCACCATGGATTTGGGTACCTTGTGGCTGTAATGCACATCAAAAACAGCTGCTGGCTAAATGGAAAAGGAATTATTGTTCTTTTTTTGATTTGCACCAATAAAGTTGTGCCGTTTGGAAGTATTTTGTCTAGCGTCAGTTATATCCTTATCGCAAATCTTCTCATTTATATCATGATAAATGTTTTTGGCCATACACTCTGCCCTACAAGAGTATGAGAACTATCATCAGTATGCTGCATTGTTAATGTAGAAACCTGAGTGCTTATTTCACTCGATATGTACACAAAACACACCATATAGATATGACAACAAGCTAAAAAACTTGATTTTCAAACAGCTCTTCAACCAACTAAAATAGTAACGCCCCTTGAAAAACTTCCATAACACTTGAAGCACG
>NW_007578382.1:48930-57351 GCF_000690725.1 Stegastes partitus | reverse complement strand
ATCACCAATTAACCTCAACATGTTTTTGAACCTTGTGGGAGGAAGTCGGAGAACCCGGAGAGAACCCACGCTGCACGGGGAGAACATGGAGATTCCGGTGCCCTCACCGGGACACGAACCAGCGACCTTCTTGCTGCGAGGCAACAGTACTACTAACTGCGCCACCCTGCAGCCCTTGTCTATGTTCATATTTATTTATATTATTAAAATTATTGGGGGGATCCATATTTTATGGGGGTCCATTTACAATCTTACACCTGATATTTGCCCACCACCCGCCGCTATCCTCCCCCTGCCGCCGCCACCACCCAATGGTGTTACCAGAACTGTGACTGCTGTCCTAAACTGGCATTAGCAGCCAAGTCCTGCCTGTGTGTCCCGCCAACTTCCACCCCGTCGGTCCGAATATTCCCCCACCGCTATACACCCCCCCATCCCCAACTGATGTGGTGGTGTAACCAAAGAAACTGGCTGCAAAGTTTTATGTTGCAAAGCAAATCTACTTTACTTTTGTGGATACGATGCATTGTTATGCTCAGGATCTGTCTGCCCACTTCCATTTGAAATGCTTTTTGATTAAACAAATTGTCAGCAAGAAATTTACAACTTATGCACCATGGATTTGAGTACCATGTGGCTTTAATGCACATCAAAAACAGCTGCTTGCTAAATGGAAAACGAATTATTGTTCTTTTTTTGATTTGCACCAATAAAGTTGTGCCGTTTGGAAGTATTTTGTCTAGCGTAAGTTATATCGTTATTGCAAATCTCATTTATATTGCGATAAATATTTCTGGCTGTATCACTCTGCCCTACAAGAGTGTGAGAACTGTCATCAGTATGCTGCATTGTTGAGGTAGAAACTTGCTTATTTCACTCTTGATATGTACCTAAAACACACCATATGGACATGACAACAAGCTAAAAAACTTGATTTTCAAACAGCTCTTCAACCAACTAAAATAGTAACGCCCCTTGAAAAACTTCCATAACACTTGAAACCCGTCTCTCATCTCTACACTGTGATTTTAGTTGTTTATATCTCGAACGCTAAAGACACTGTTTCACAAGATACACTTTGGAATGACTACTGGAGCTAATTCCACCCATATTTATGTGAAATGTTCCTAAAATCGTGCCAGATACAGAAAGAACAAATTCAAATAAACAGCTCTTTACTGATTTTATGAAGCAGTAAGTCCTACTTTTGGTTATTATTTGAATCTTAGTCGTCCAGCTTTGCTACGTTTTGTCTGCCGTGGTAACAAGCGAATGCAAACAGCTTTAATATAAGTTCAGGAGAGAACACCGGCAGTTCTCAGGGCGTCTTTAGTAACAGAACTTATGTAAAAAGCTTTAGATTTAGACTTTATTCGACCAACATGAGCCCTGGTCAGTGATGGGAGAGAGAAATCATCGGTGCTTTTCCACATCCAAACAGACAGGCAGGTAATTTTAGACTGGGGGAGAACAAATTGGCCTCTTTCACCCACTCAAGTCAATCAAGAGAGTAAGGGGGAATGGAGAAAGAGACAGACGGAGGGGGAAGGGGGTAAACACTGGACAAAACAGAAGGAAGGGGGCAACAGATATTAAAAAGGAAGCCTGTGTTAAAGACCAAAAAAAAAAAGAAGAGAAAACTGTTAATTGCAACGACACCGAAAGAAAACTAAAGAAAAAGAAAAGAAATGTGTCACTGCATTCTCCCACTGGTGGTCCATGTTCCCACTGCTGCCTCTCTTGGTTTAATTGCCCGGGTAGGAGTGAGATCAGAGCAACAGTTCAGCAGTAGGCTTCTATCAGACTTGAGAAACAATAACAAATAAGAAATTAAAGAGATGAGAGAGAGGAAGAAAAAAACAAGGGACGAGAGAATAAAGGACTGGAAACCGGTGACGCATGAGCAAAAGGCAGATAAAAGCATACGTTTGGAAAACAGGGAGGAAGACTAAGTGCAAAAGCATGACAGAAACAAAGAGGTGGACGGAGGAAAAGCAGAAACAAGTGGAGCCGGTGGTCCATTTCCTTGTTTTTCGGCTATATTTAATTACCTAAGTAGGAGTAAGTTCAGTAGATCAGCAGTAGGAGTAGCAGGCCTTCATCAAAGCAGCAGTCACTGCTTATTAGAATATTATTACAGAACAGCAGCAGCCAGCCAGTGGGCTGATTACTGACTGGGTCCAATGGGAGGCCTCATTTGACTGGAATGTACGGAGGCTGAAATGGAGAACAGGGATAAACACAGAAATACCATTTATAGACAAGGTGTTTTAATGTGCTCTTATAAAAACTGTGCGTCCACAGGAGAGAGACTCAAAGAGCAGCCTCTCTTTGTCATTACGCTGCGGTTTTTCAGCTTTTTTCATTGATCTCTTGCTTATAAATGTGTTCTTTTCATTTCCTTCAACCGTCCAAGATCCGTGAATTAAATCCTAAAACCTGACCTACATTTTTAAATCGAAATGATCGTTACATTTAACTGAAAATGCACAATTCCTAAATACATTATGCTGTTGCTGTTTGTGGGACATATTTAGGTTTGTTCAAGAAGAAATAGTTGATGGTAAACACAGAAATGGCACAACATATAAAACATGAACTCCAATGCATGAAACCAAAGATGCAAAACAAATCATAGCTTAGTCAACGACCATATCTTTGTGTAATTTATTCATTATGGATGTTGTATAAGTCATGATGATTGTATGGAAGGTTAAATGCAGGGATGATTTAAATTAAACCAGTATGAGAAATATGGCACTGCAGCGTATTTACATGCCAAAACAGATGTTCGCTGATTTTAGGGGATGAGAAGACAGGGACACAAATACACACCAGATATTTAAACATACCTGTGTTAACATACTTCTACTCAAACCCTCCGTCATAGACGAGTAAAATATTTATTTAGAGCCCTGAATCCAAAACTCAAGACTTGGTGATCCAATCTATGAACACCGATTCTATGATGAAACACAAGCACAACAGCATGCTGGGCAATTAGCATTACCTACAGGGGATTCAGATCACATCTCGTCCACCAATCAGGACCGAGGCTGAAGTCAGGTTGATTGGTTGGTTGCGTGGGTGAAATTAGGCAAAGCGATGGCTGATATTTATCCTCAGATTTGATATGGCTGGTTGATACGGTCTTCTTGTACACAACACGCAAACACGGGAGCGGAGGCGAACACAACTTTCGAGCCGCTGCAACACAGACCGACATGTTACACATCTTCGAACTCGCACACACACACACACACACACACGCCTAGTGTGGTCCGACCGACGACCACCGTGACTGAACGAGACCCAAACACAAACCACAGGCATCCAGTCGTTCCCGACTGAGAAAATATTCATGTAAAAGTTTGATTTGGTAAAATGCGTAACATGTGTGAACACAAATTTAATACACTGGGCAGCACAAACTTAAATTTATCTCCACGTATTAATACCGCACAGATGCATTTATGTTAGCGTAGGAAAAAAAAATGTATAAAAGGTTGCGTCGACGGCAAATTACGCTAACCTTTGTTCTTCTGTAAATTAAAAAAAAAAAAAAGACCTCAGAATAATGGGATCGAGCATAACTATTCTAAAGTGGCACGATGCAAGGATGTCCGTTTTATTATTTTATATTTCATTCTTCTGGGATGCAATGTGGTCTCTGGGCAGTTGAGTTGTATATCCACTAGTAGGCATATCTGTACTAATACAACCAAAGAGGTAAAGACCCATTTTTCCCAATAACCACAACAGTGACAGCTAATGTGGTGTGTCTTGTGACTTGACACGATGAAGAACAAACTAAAACCCGAATCAAATGCAGTCCCACTAATACACTGAACCCGTCTCTACTTGTCTCCATCCATGTGCCCTTCATTTTCTGTCTCGTCCAGAAACACACGCGAACCAAATGCGAGGTGGCAGAGAGTGCATGTGCGTAGAGGCGTGGAGCGAGTCAAGGTTGGCCTAATTGGAGGTTGTTTGTATGTCTGGGAGAGCGCATAAATGATGGAGGTAAGAGGAAAATGAAGGAAAGGGAGGGAGCAGGTGGCCTCCTTCATCTGGACCGCAGCTGTTACGCAGCATGACTCACACACTCCTACCTTGACCAAAAAGATATACACAAGCTCGCACACAGGCATGCATGAATACGGAGAAGCGTATGCGGACATGCGTGTTCAAAGACGCATCGGTGATTGTACATCACTAAACACCCTTGAGACGACGTGAATCAGAGCACAAGCAGCTCGGTGTGACCCACGGGTGTTTGCTTTGATGCTGCAGACAGCATTAGACTAAGCATAGATACGTCTTCATGTAATTTTTGTACTTTTATATTTGCATATCTCTTTGTTTCTGAGCATTACCACACAGAACATTTTTGGTTTATGTCTGCAACATCCAGCCATTGTTCTTGTCTGTGATTATCCTAAACTGTCTCCACTCCAATAAGCTGATTAATAATTGCAGCATGACTCAGGTCCACTCAGAGAAGTAAACGGCTCTCATTTTTTGGTCGTTTTTCGTCACCGACTTTGTTCGACATGCAGCTGGCGGCTTCGTTCTTTTCTCTTGCTGCGGTTCCCTTATGAGCTACAGGTTACGTTGCTGTATGTGTTTGCCTACATGTGGAGGGGACATGGGGGTGCTTGGCCTTCAGGGCGTAGTTAAGGTCCTTTAGAGCTCGAGCTTTTTTTCCCTCTCATTTCACTTTGATTCCTGGAACTCTTAACATTGCACACGCACACACACACACACACACACACACACACACACACACACAGAGTTAACTAGATATGGGCGCTTTGCTGACAACAAGTTGGGCAACAGCTCAAACGCTGCATTCAATTAAACCGGGCGAGTGACACCCCACCTCAGCCCCCCACCTCCTCTGAATCACTACTATGCGAGCGCCGCTTTGATTTTAATCAAATTTGGAGCATGATAAATTCAAGAAGGCGTACAAAACTCTTAATTTCATGGTGAAATTAATTATGCACTGAAGTTTTCCTTGACAGAAACTTGAGCTGATGATTTGTAAGTCTTGCCAAAAGTGTGTGTTCATTTCAAACCGAGGAATTAAGCATATTTTGTTTCTTCTCATTTCTAGCTGGAGCTAAAAAAAAACAAAAAAAAACGTATTTGACTGCCTCAAGATTGTCTTTATATTAACCCTACAAACCCCAAAACCCGCCCAGTTGGTTTGAAAGGCATGGTATCTTTAAAAAATAACTAATCAAATGTCAACAACAAAAAGCAACTCTCGTAAAATCTGTGGCATTCCTTCCAGGAGATTAACAAAATCTGAGGTTAAAATATGATTTTTCATCAAAATCACTTTATTGTAGTTGTATCATTTGAAATTTTAATTCAGATTCTGTAAAAAACTGAAAATGTCTTACACCTCGGCACAACTGAGTGACTTAATTAGATTTTTTAATGAGGCAGTCCTTCTGAAATAACCCCACAGCATTCATTTTAACTTATTTTCTTTTATTCCAGACACAAAATAGGTCCTGTATCTGTGAGGAGTATCATCAGTAAGGCTGCATCAATGCGGATTCAGTGTTAGAGGGCTTTAAAACCGACTCCCACTTCATGCTGGTTGGTTTGAAATGATGCTCAATGTTGAGGTCTCTACACATGAACATGGAGCCGGAGTCTTAAAGAATCTGGATGGGATTAAATCCTTGATGCTGGGTTCAGCTGACACAACAGACGACACCGGCTCACAGCTATTTTACCAAGCTGTTAATTAATCCAAACAATTAATTTTAAAAAGCATGGTGATGATTTCATTTAGGTTTGTTTACAGACAAACTGTATGTAGTTGCATGAAGCAGCACAGTGTGAAATGACGGAAAGTGCAAAACTTTAGGGCTATTTTATAAAAAAGGGGGATAATATGTAGGTCAGTGGTGCAACTTAAAAGAAATTGAACTTTGCATTCTACCTGTTAAAGTAAAAAGGCTCAGTCTGTCAAATAAACTAAGTGCAACATGGACAATGAATGTTTTACAACCACAGAGCCACAAATTTAGACTCCTGTTCTCCTGATTGCGTAATTATTTCCGACTTTGGTCATAGCTCAGCCTAGCTGTTGTCCTTAACTCCTGTTTATGGTAAACGTCCTGGACAATGTCGCAATTATTAAATAAGGATCTTAGAAGTGCAGGATAGCATTTGTGGAAGTGATTGCTGGTTAACATGTAGTCTCAATAAGCATCTTTTCAGTCACTACTTCACTATTGTGTTGTCTCAGAACAGAAAAAGAAAAATATGTAAATAAGAACAGCTTTATTAGGGATTCAGCAGTATTGTGGTTAAGTTGCAGTAGTACCTGAATCCAAACTCTTCACAATGTCTAAACCAACTTATTGTTTTGTGAAAGTTAAAAAAAAAAAAAAAAAGCTTTAGAAGCGTTGGGTTTTTGGAAACTTTCAACCAAATGGGACAAAACTGAAGCGCTGACTGCAACTGACCAATGACAGGAGTTAAAAATGCAAAGTAAAAGTCCAAAATAACATTGTACAGTTTGCACACATTCACTTTTGGCGTCAAATGCAAGTGAAACGCCTGCACAGCTGAGACCTGTAGAACAACGTGCATAATGTAGAGAAATGTGCACGTACGCAGCATTAAGTGCAGACCGACCTGCTGTTACTGGAATTTGATTTTCACATATGGCTCCAGATCATACGCTGATGATGCAGGATGATATCACCCAAACAGTTCATGGCGAGTTACCTGTCAGTCTGCATGACTTCACGGTTTGTTTGTGAGAAGTCAGTGTGAATATGAATCAGACAGGAACTAAAGTGCAACAAGGTATCGTTTTTCTTCCCTTGGTCTGGATCAAACGAACCGAACCACGAGCGTAAAAACACCCTCGGAGCACGAGCATCAAAAGAACAATGCAAGTGACAGAACCAATGAAGATTGCATTCTTTCACGTGGCACTATCGATATTGTTTTGGACATTGCTGTGGGTGGAGGGAGGGAAGAGGGAAGGGGGACTGCAGCTGTCTCCATTTGGCCTGGGTGGACGTACATGTCTTTAAAATCAGTTGTAGTATTTGGTTCTGGTAAACGGGGCAATTCTTCGATGTTTGGAAGCAACATGTACGCTAATGCAATGAGTTTAAAAGCACTTTATTCAACTTTAGTGTAAAATGGGGCAGAGTTCCTTCCAGACCTCCTCTGTAGATTCCTTCCCAAGACTTTTTGTCTTCTTTTTTTTTTTTACAGTCTTACTTTTCCCACATTCTTCATGGCTTGTTGAGATTCCATGTCTTGGATTTGTGGTCTCCCTTTGCCATGATGGTTATTTGACTGAACCTTGGCATCGCTCATATTCTGAATTCTTAACATGCCCCTTTCATGGCTGGGGCGATGGAAAATGATTGCATTTTCCATTGTTACAGAGAGCCAACGGATGCTTGTTTTGCACAGAGTTTGGCACTAGATCTAATCAGAAATATTGTGTGGGTTTTCCTTATTTTGAACCAGGGCAGGATTTTAGTATAGTTTCCAGAATTTTCTTTTCTTTTATTGCAAATGAAGCACTATTTGCTGTCTTACTGGTAGATGTGGCGACACAGACCAAGACAGAAAGTTTGACCAAGCTCATTAAAAACATCACTGCTCTGACTGTATAGTTGTAATTTTAAGTCATATAATGTTAATAAAGGTTGGACCGCTGCCTGATTTTATTGAAACTTGAAGGGATGCTGCATCTTGAATCTTACTGTGATGCCAAAAGGGAACTAAAACGACTGCAAAACAAACAAATGAAACAGAAAGCATCTATATAAAAGAGCACAAGTCTAGCGTGCAGGACAAATCTGTATGGCAGCATAAAGATATGAACAAGACAGCATGTGTATAACGGCATAATATAGACTTGGCAGCCAAACACTCCAACCAAGCCTGGATATTGTTAAGTTATATACAACGACATCGACCAACACAAACAAGCCAGAACAGAAACAGCACCATAAAGAATGTATAGATGCAGAACAGAGAGCCATTACCCCCAAAATGTCACGCATACTTGTTTTGGATAAAAGAGAAACTACTACTTTGCATAGGCTCGTCCTTTCCTTTTTTTCCTCTTAAGGGCTGCTTGCAAATTTATAATCAGTCTGCTTTGCTGTTTGGTTTTGGAGAAACCATCCTAAATGTCAACAGCCAAGTCTTTGTTTTGAGATAACAATCTGGACTTAGACTTTAAACTCCAGGAAAAAAGTTTTACTGATGAGGTGACTTTAAAAAACTTGGTACAGTTTCGGTAAGCTCCGGCTCTACACCTTTGAATGCAATGGAGCATAAGGTGTTGCATTCAATAACTTCATCTTTTATTTTGCCACTGTGAGCCGTGTTCAACATAACTAGTTAGCCAACACTTTGCAG
>NW_007578382.1:42185-48314 GCF_000690725.1 Stegastes partitus | reverse complement strand
CCTTTCTCCAAGACATTACGTTTCCATGCACCCAAACTACAACCTCAGTTATGTTCAGGGAGAAACCTGGTATCTGCCAAGTGAAAACCAAAACTGTTCAATGAATGAAAACAAAACTTATGTCCAACAACACTGGTCTCAAAAACACACAGACAAACCCCATTTACCTGTGTCCACTTAACCTGCATCCTCCTTCCACAGACCTTGTAGCTCTTTGGCCTGTCCCACAACATCACAGACGTGAAAATAAGTTTGCTGCAGTTCAGTCGTTAAGAACATAATTTTGTGGTTTGAACACTGCTGTTAAAAAAGTCCCAATATATCAATATTTCTATTGGCTCAGAATGAGTCTGAGGGAGAGTATTTGTTTTATTACACATCGCAGCACGAGTGGTGTTTATGTGTCACGCTATTTATGAGCTTTATCAGTTACTGAAATAGTTGAGGAAGAGTCAAATGTTCAATGAACTCCCTGAACTGTGCCTATAAAGGAAATGTCTGGTCTTACAACACCAGATGCTTTTTGCTTCCAGGATCCGGGATGATAGGATGTATGGCATCCAGCATGGAGTGTGTGTGTTCGGGTCGGCCGATATGGGAAAATTTTCCAATTGGCCACCGTCAGTATAACAACTGGTGATTCCTGATATGTTCACAGAGGAGTCTGACACTATTTGAGAAGGACTCCGACGGCGTCAGATCAGTGTTTACCAAACATTTATTTGTGGAGGGCCCACTACAATAACAACACTGACCACCGCATATTGATTTTCTATCCGTTACTATTTTAAAGCGGGTACAATCTCATTTCACTGTAGAGCTGCGTCCTGTTCTCTCTCTTTGGGTCTCACAAACATTGATCGGGCTGTGAACAGCCTCGCCTCTCTGTGTACACTCTGAATCAAAACACACTCCAGTGGAAAGATTGTTGTTCCCCAGAGACCAGAATCAGTCTGAATGGTTAGTGTTATGAACACATCTGCTGCAATTTCCCTAAAACTGATGCATTCAAGTTATGTTCTTAATACAGTACTGGTATTCTCAGAGACCTAACTCTTCAGTGAGGTTATCTGTAGCTCTGTTACCTTTCGAGATCCTCTGGGTTTAAGTTCAGTGTCATTGTTTTGTTTTTCCAGGGCAATAAACACAACATTGTACTGAAATTTGTCTTTATGGCTCATTACAGTAACTTCATCAACTTTCGTGGCACTAGGCTGCAACTAAAGATCATTTTCCTTGTCGATTATTCTGACGACTATTTTCTGGATGAACTGATCCATTTTTTTGGCCCAAGATGGCATCCTCATTATTTCGTTTTTTCCACAATCCAAAGATATTCAATTGTCATAGAGGTGTAAAGAAACCAGAAAACCCAGAAGAGGACACGACGACGTCACACGCCGCAAGCGAGTGTTTGCGGAAGTAAACACGGATGGTAACGGTGGAGTCTATCCGCCACTCCTCCCCCTACTGCCGCCACCACCGATGGTGGAAACAGAACTGTGACCGCTAACTAAACTGGCATCAGCAGCCAAGTACTCCCTGGTTGTTCCGGCCACTTCCACCTTGTTGGAGCGCTCTGACGGGGTGGAAGTGGCTGGAACGTGCACATTGCACCAGTCAATTGGACGTGAAATCCAGCGATGTGTAGTGTTCTAACAATACACTAGTTATTATAACAACTACAAACAATAAATATTAACAACAAATGAGCCTTCCAGCATCAAGCCCTCCTTGTATTTCAACCTCCGTCTTGACAATCCGACAGCCTTGCTATCCGACATAAAAGAAGGTTTTACATTTAGCGTTGGATTATCGAGTCAAGACTGTATTTACATTTCAGAAGCTGAAGTCAAAGAGCCCAGACTTATTTTTTTTTTTAACCTTAGACTGATTAATTATCAAAATGCTTAGCAATTAAAGTAAGAGTTACTATAGTAAGTTACGAGTGCCTGCTTTAAATCACGCTTTACAGATTAGTTATTTACAGGGTTAAATTCTCAAGGAGACAGACCAACAAATTAGCAAAATAAAATGAGAAAAATCATCAAAACCCCCCCAAAAAACTTGCCCTAAAGAACCAACCAGCCTTGGCCGACCACTACTGGCAGCAGAAATAGATAATCAGACCGTCAGCTGTGCCTCAGGAAAATACATCCTGAAACCAAACTCCAGTACTAACATTTAAACATTTCTCAAATACAGTTTCCAGAAAATAATGTTGAAACCAGGATTGTGCAAAGAGAAAAAAAACTTGAAAACAGTGAAGAAACCATTTGTGTTTAACTTGATCTTGAGGCCAGATTCTGCGTGAACCTTGTTTTGTTAATAGAAGCCTTTGTAATCTTTATCATGCAAACATTGCTCCATCTCCAACGCTTCTATCAAGACGAACGGCACCATTGTTCTAGATACGCTTACTTTATTTAGGCCTGGTATTAGCGTTCGTATTAGATAACAGCAGTAACCTCCTTTTCTGTTGTTATCCACTCCTCAGAATAGCAAAGGTGCTTGAAATCACCGTTACAGACAGTTTTATCAATATTGATATAATCTCAAACCAAACAGTACCGGAATGGAAAATTTTCCCCTTCCAGCCTCCTTCTGTCCCTTTTTTACTCATCAAAATGAAACTGGCACAAACTCAAAAGGCAAAAAAAGACTGATAAGATGGAATTTTATTGTTTTTATTGGCAATTTCTAGTTTCTAGTAGATTCGCTTCTGGCACCTGCGTTCGTCTCGTCACAACTTATGTCACTCCTCTCTGCTCCCCGTTTCCCAAAACCTCCTCCATTTATCTCCTCTTTTGTCATTTACCGCATTTCCATCTTCCCCCTCTTCCCCCTTCATCTCCCTCACTATATCTCTCCCACCCATCCTTTTCTCCATCACTCCCACAGACCCATCAGTGCTCTTCTGAGTCCAGGGTTGTGTATCCATTAGTCAGTGTTATCTTTATGTCAACAGTTCCTCTCAAATATTTACAATAGTCCCTGGTGGGGAGACATCCAGCCAGGGGTGGGATGATTCACCCTTTGTTAACACAATCACCCCAAAGTAAGTCTGTACCATTTAGAAACACATAAGTTAAAGCATGTTTTCTGTACTGAAGCACTGACCTTTAAGTCGATTACCAGCAGCAGAGATCAAGCTGGAAAGTAACAGCAAAGTTATGATCACTTGTGTGTGAATGTGCATCTATTGTTTTTATTTTTTTTTTTTTACATCTATTGCGCAATCTTGTGTCTATTGAGCTTAATTTGGAATACAAACTGCTTTTTAGATGAATCATACAGATCACATCATTAAGGGAGCTATATGTACTCTGTTTTGAAAGTTCACCAGCTAGCCTCGGTCTGTTTGTATCTCCTCCTTTTGTAGCTGCAGGCTGGCCAGGTCGCTGTTGTGTTGCTCCTTGATATCATTCAGCTGTTTCTTTAGTGAGTCTCTTTTCCCACGAACAGACTCCAAAACTCCTGTTTTCAACTGCAGCTGTTTACAGGGAGCTTAGTTCTTGTTCTGCTCTCTGGGATATCCACTGTACAACTGGATGGCCACTCCAACCAGAACCTGCAGCAGGTGGAGAACTGGGTCAAGTTTCTTATTCAGTTCCTGCATGTTTAATTTTCTTACTCAGCTATGTTGTAAATGAGGCCACTGTGCCTCAATGAAGCTTCAGTAGAGGTGGAACATCAACCCCCAGTGTCCAAAACCATGGAGTTTAACACATAAAAAAAGTAGGATTAAGGAATCTTTATGATCTCACTCTGATACACATTAAACAAAGAAAGCAGCTCAAACCCAGTGGAGCACAGAGGGCGACCAGAGCGAAGCTCCTCTGTGCTGAGGTTAAGGTTCTAAGCTGCTGAACAGGACCTCGTACCACCATATGGGGACCCTGCATCGGTCACCACACACAACACTATGCTAGGTCGGTTCACCTTTGGAGCCGGCCTTCAGGAGCGTGTCACTTAGGTGGAGGTAATTGGGAACACAGGGCTGTGGGTGTTTTTCAACTATGAAGTCCACCAGCCACAGCCTCCACCAGTGGAGGTCTGCATCGCATATGGGGGCACCGAAGGCCCTTGGAGCCATGGACTAGCCTGCCTCAGGAGACCTGCACGACTGTGAAAGTAGTTAATGTCCTGATTTGTAATGGTAATAATAATTGACCTGGGTAATAATTCTTTCATCAAGTCAAGATGGAAGCTTGCATCTGATGCATTTAAGCAAAACTATCAAACACTCTTTAGAACAATTTGGTTATTTCTATTAATTGTCCATCCATACATTTCACTTTTCTTTAATCGTCCAGGACGTTCAGTCTAGATATGTCCGAAAACTAAATATCCATCCATCCATTATCTATACACCGCTTAATCCTCACAAGGGTCGCGGGGGGGCTGGAGTCTATCCCAGCTGACTTAGGGCGAAGGCAGGGGACACCGTGGACAGGTCGCGAAAACTAAATATGACTACTGCAATATTACAATCACATCAGCAATCCATATGTCCATCTGTTGTATTGCAGTGTTTCCCAGTCTTGCATACAGGACCTCCAGCAGGCCTCCAGATCTGTCATAAGACGCTTATCAAAATACAAAAGAAGGGGAAAATCCCCTGACAAAACAAACATACAGATCCTCTCATCCTACTATTTTATTGTTATTACTGGATGATTTACCAAGTATTTATGGGCGTGGGTGACAGAGGGTGTTCACTCTTTGGTTAAACATAAGCAGACTGTAACCATGAGAAGCAAACAGACACCGCTTCAATCTAAAGGTAACGACGCTGTTGTAGACCAAACGTGATGTCAAGATGAACCCTAAAGTTTTAGAGATGTTTGTCAGCAATATTAAAATCAACCTTAAACCAATTAAACAGAAATTTGAAAACATTAAACGAGTTCATTCTCCTTGAGCCGACACCGGTGACTGCATCTACCCACGATGCATCACCAACACGTCAGGCAGCGACGGTAGCCGAGGCAAGACAACAAAACTAAACATACACTTGAAATATATACCAACAGTGGCACATAGGCCACCCCCGGTTAACCACAGACAGGTTGCACGTGTACACGGTGTAACACTTACATTCAGGGACACCCACTGACAACGTACACAAAAGCCTGAATCTATATGCAAATCCACACGTGTCGCACAAGCAAACGTGAGCTTGTGCTTACACACATGTACACAGAAGCAAACATGCAAGCCACGAAAAGTACATTCTGTGTGAGTCACCAGTAAACGCTGATAGATAAACAAGATGTTGGAGGCGGCGGGTTTATTTGACATTTCTGTCTGTCTCCTTCACTTTGTGGTGTCTCTCTTGGCTCATCTTTAAACCGTGACCTCCTGCTGTATTTGTTTTAGAGGCGGGACTCTGAAGCTGCTCAAAGGAACACTCGCGCAGATGGACACACTGCATGCACATACAAAAACACGGGCCTCGTTTTATTGTCAGATCTCAAGCATAAAAATTAAGGTCAACTGGTGCTTGAACTTAAAGACTTGCTGGTTCTAAAACAGTAAATTCTATCTTGAGCTTTTCTGGATCTAGAACTGACGATTAGAGACACAGGCGTGTGATCAGAAGCTTGGAACAAATAATGTCCCGTATTAAACTCTCTTTATAGTTTTGGCCATTAATACGACTGGTAAAAAATCTGCTTTTATGACAAATCATAAAAGCTTGCAGATAATGCAAAGTGACAGCTGGGACATGCTCACATTGCTTTTGGAGTTCTCCAAGAACATATAAGATCTTGTTATGCATAATTAAAGAGATTTGTACAATATCAAAGCACAGGATTTGTAATGATACAGGCCAGTTCCTATGTAGGCTGCTACACAAACACAATCACGGACCTCAGAAAAACAAACTTCTTTGGGTACGGAATGTATCTTATGTAAGTGGATTCATGAATCCAGTTATATAGCTCCCTCTCATCTGCATTTCAGCCAGCAAGTCGTACCAGCTCCTCACGAACCAACATTTACTGTCTGTCCACAACTTCTGCCGTCACTCTCACGATATAGTTGGACATTTGAGACTACCAACAGTTTTCTGACAATAATGGTACAGTTCAAGTGGGTATTTTTCTAAACTCTGCACTTTTT
>NW_007578382.1:36229-41022 GCF_000690725.1 Stegastes partitus | reverse complement strand
CAAGTCAATTACATCAGTTCAAAACCAGGGAAGAACACAGTTCATCTGCATGCGACGCGACCAAATCGTGCAACCACCTGAAAAAGCCGAATGCTACCAGAAGAAAAGCTGCTCTGGAGCTCTACTTAAAACAAGGCGTTCATGTCTCCAGCTGCTAATAGTTAACTGTATAAAAAACTGGTTGTGATGTGAGCACAAATAAATGATATACTGATGATGGGAAGGTGGAAATGTAAATCAGCTGCTCTGTCAAGTTTTCATTCAGCAAAGTACATGCAAGAGACCACAGACGCAGATGAAGACGGATGGAAGTCAAAGGTCTGTATTTTACATTACTGTCATCATGAAGTCATCAGTTCAGTTTTGACGAAGATGCACTTTCCTGGGTAGGTTTTCGGCTCACGCTGCCCTGGTATAGTAAACCTTATACCTCCACAGACTGCAGGGTAATCAAGGAACACCCACACATCAGCATGCACACAAACACACGCCAAACACACTCACGCTGCTGGCCTGAAGCTGGCATTTGCAGGCCAGGGTGTGAGGGGTAACATTTCAAAACACACCGCCAGCTCTGCTCAAAAACAAAGATGAAGTACCCTTAGAGCGACACACACACACACACACACATATACACCGATCTGCATCAGAAAAAGTGAAGAAAAAAAAACACACATTCGATTCCAGGTGTGTGGAAAAGTTGGACTAAACATCCTGAACTAATGTGAGCAGATGATGGAAAAATTATCTGGCAGCAAATAATAAACACCGGTCCTGCCCATTAATTATTAGACTTTATTGATATTCCTAACAGTTACAAATAGCTGACTGCACTTCGAAAACCAGAACACAAGGTTGGAAATGTTAACGCACGAGTGTGAGCCAATGTACAGTCTGACATTCCTCTCATTTCACTCTTAATTCAGATTTAAAACGTGTTTTTCAAAGGCTTGGAGTTTGCACACGATTCATCATCTCTTGGCCCCGTCAGGATTTATGTTGTGCATCAATTTTATGATCCCATGCTGTGTAATATCATGTTCCTGTTTGTTACACAAGCTCAGAACCATAATCTTAAGGATATTATCAACAAAGTCACGCCTGTTTTGTTTGTAGTTTTTGGAGAGGCTTGCTCATTTTGACATATGGAGGCGGAATTGTCCAAAATTATAGCAAGAACACATGTCGATTACGGACTTTTTGCTGTAGCTGTCACCAGTTTTGTTGCTTCTGAGATCTAATACAGAGTACATTTAATATTACATCTATACTTGGCCTCGCATTGGCTATGTCACATCTAACTATACCTGCATGCATTTGCTCCCTCTGTGCTTATGCTGCATGCTATGTGCATTGTAGATGGTTTGCATGAAGACTGAATTTAACACAAGTTTGACGGTTTCTGTTAAATCTCATTTCTCTGAAAAAGACGAGGCAGCTTCAGACTCAAGAACTACAATATCTTAAGACCAACAAGAACTGATTGTGGTCTCTGGGTTCAGTCTATCACCAGGAAAGACAGTGGAGAAAATTCCACGATCCGGTGCATATTTTATCAGGCACCAGGACAAACCACACTCAGAATCAAACTCAAAATGACCACCCATTATGCTACAACAATATTTCTCCTTTGGAGAAGGGATTCAACAGGCTGGAAAATAATGAAAAGATTTTTCAGGCTTCTGTGTTTGGTAAGGTGCAGATTCACTGGATGTAGAATCAGGCTTTCTCCTCATACATCGAAACAGAGAATAAGTTTTAAAGCTGGAAGCCGTGGCTCTTTCTAGTCCAAGAAAAGCTCAATCGGTTTAACGACTGATGGTCACCATCTTTGTTTAGCAGGTTGAAATGACAGCATTTGTTAATGAGCACTTAACACCACACACTGCTCAGTCTAATGATAATGTTATCATTAGTGGACAAAACACAAACCTAAACCTGATGAAGGGCCTATGAGGATTCAAAGGATGGACCAGATTTCACGCTGTCCTCCCAACGGCTGCCAAGACTTTACTCCAACAACCAACAAGAACTTCAAGGTGGCACTCGTGAAAAGGTGAGCAGATCACTAGGGCTGGACCCGAATAGCTGAACATTCATTCACTGTGTTGGAATTGGGATATCAAAATGTATCTCCGAATATCCCCGCCGCCGTCACCGCTAGCCTAAACATAGAAACTGGTCTTTGCAGCCAAATGCGGCCTGTGCGTCACGCTCACTTCAGCTGTTCGGAGCCTGAGCGCACCCCGCTCCCCATATTCGGGATATTCGTCATTAATTGGGACCGAAAGTCCGGAGATCAGAAATTGCTATTCGGACCAGCCCTACAGATCACCAATGTCAGTGGTGTGCATTCGTGCTGGCGCTGCCCAAAGGTTTTCCTGATCAACAAGGCATCAGACATTTTTTTTAACAATTTTAATAACTGAAAACTTAAATATGCTGGTGGCACTAGATGAAAAGTAATTGGATTGTCAAATTCAGTTGGCTTTGTTTTCTCAATAATTAACGTTTTGAATCACAAACTTCCTGTATAGACAACATTCGAGCCCTCTCACAGCTTAGATTTGGTGCACATGATATTCTCTTTTCACAAATCCCATCAAACAACAACAAACTTTCTGACCAAAGCATTGAAAATTAGCAGGCACGAAGCTTCTCTTTGAACCCAGTCGACCGAATTCAAATTCTGATCAAACAGAACAATTGCAAACAGAAAAAAAAAACAAGAGACAAAGTTGGGACCAAAGGTCGGAAATGATGACATAAGTGTAATTAGGCAGAATAAAATAAACAAGCTCTGTTCTTTATACCTTTGTACAACTTCACACTCCACTGCTCTTTCTCAACAAGTCCAGAGCAGCAGCTGAGGAACATCTCATACCAATGCTGTAACACAGACACACAACTCCCAACGCACACTCGCACACCGACGCACACTTTCAAACTCGCTCACACGCACGGACACACACAGGCGGGTCGTGGCCTCTTATTAATATTTCCTATTCTGGAGTGTTCTTCTGGCAGGCCGCGCTGTGCTGCTGCAGTGTGTGGCCTGGCTGCACAAACACATCAGAGTTTCACCAAAAGCTCTCTAAATTAAGTTTTATTGCCATTCCAAGAGGTGACTCATTGGACTGCCACACTAATGAGGGGTTCCCCTACTTCGATCCCATTTTTCTCCCTCTTCGTTTATTTCTGTACGCTGGTGTGTCTGTCTTTGAGCCTTCCTCTCTCTTAGTCATCATCACCATCGTGCCTTCTGTCAGTGCCGCACAGCGTCATGGAATTATTCCAAAAGCGCGATTACAACAATGTTGGTCGCAAATTCTCAGCAGACCCATGTTTACTTTTTCCTGACAGGTGACATATTTCAGTCACGTAGAGAATGACTGTTCTCTACAGGGAAGTAGCGCAACATTATACGACCACAGAACCTGGGAGGGACGAGGTCGGAGTGGATAGAAAATACCCCACTTCAGGCGCCGCTATAGCTCACCTGGTTGAGCTGGCGACTACGGAAGCCGAGAGCGGTCCTTTTCCACTACTGTTCTTTCTTCCCCGTTTTCTCGAGATAACGAGTTTATTTTCTCGTTATCTCGGGATAACAAGAATCGTTTTCTCATGAAAACGAGATAATTGGTGTTTGTGTTTGACCGCTCGTGGGACCTCCCACACACCTGGGATTCCATCCTCAGTCACCAGCGGGGGGCCGGAGGACAGACGAGACCGGGCACGAGCGCTTCATTGTAAGTTGTCGTGCCCGGTCAGCTGTTCTCATGACACGTCATGTCGGAGTTCCCGGTCAGCTGTCTATATAAGATACGTCACACCAGGAAGTCCGACACCTTCTGATGAAGGCTGAAGTGACAGCCGACACTGTCAATGGGATAATTATCTCGTTATCTCGGGAAAACGGCGTTTAAAAAAATGTGCAGCCATGACCGCTCTCGGCTTCCGTAGGCGACCCATGTACAGGGGCTATAGTTCCCGATGCAGTGGTCGTGGGTTCGAATCCCGCTCATGACCCTTTGCTGCAGGTCCTTCCCCCATTCTTCTCCCCCCACTTTCCTGTCTCCCTCTCTCTGTCCTATCCAATAAAGCTGAAAAAGGCTCAAAAATAGCTTAAAAAAAGAAAAGAAAATATCCCACGTCAGCACAGGAGACTATAGGTTATCCGTCCCTTAGTTTTAGGCCGATGACTTAGTGATAAATAGTCAAACACCTACTGTGTATCTGCACCATTAGTCTTGTAAGCGGACTGGCACGTCTCCCCGTCTCCTGTTGCATTTGTCTTACTAAACTGTGAGCGTAGTATTATCCTCAGTTCGCCCACTCAGCTGTAGAGGACAAAACTTATGATTGATCACCTTCATTTCGCAAACACTATGCCGCAAAAAGCTTGAGAAGGACGAGATTAGACTGTGCTTTTGTTACAGTAAAGTAGCCAAAGCGAAAATGAAAATATAACCCAGAAAAGAGGCTTTTCGGTTGAAAGTCGTCATTGATAAAGTGAGCCATAAGACTTGTTGTAGCTGCTAATAATATTCCACAGCGACAGCTCTGTTTGAACTGGTGCCTTCCATTGTTCACACAGCTCTGGGATGGCAATTTGAGAAAAATAGGTACGTGATTATATTATATGCTGCCTGTCAAGCAACAGGATCGTGTTTTTAAAGCCGTCTTTGGTAACCGTGCTAATTGGTATCATGTATTTCATGAAGTGAAAAGTTGTCGTATCAGTGATTTCTCTCTGATGTTTGGAACCTTGCTCATGTGGTGTAACACTTGGA
>NW_007578382.1:31282-32299 GCF_000690725.1 Stegastes partitus | reverse complement strand
CACAAGCAGCACATTACCAACAATAGATTGATACGACCTGGCATCTACATTCAGTGCAGTTGACTAAAGCAGCAGCAGCGTAAATCACAGAAGATGGCAGCGTAAAGCAAGATAGATGGCACATTTAAGAGTTGTGAATTGTTAATCTGAAAGGGTTTGTAGTCTTGTGCTTCACAAAGGCCACGATGAGTTTAGATGAAGCAAACAGGGAAATACTGGTGTAACTGGCAGCCTGAAACACAAGCAGTGATAATATGCCTTGGATGTGCAGTAGATAACCAATCCTGTTTGTCCAATCCATGTTTAAATAGCTTTAAAGGAACAGTTTCACTCATATCATGCCGTTTTCCACTTGTCAACAAGCGACTGGAGCCTCTACACTGTGACTGAAATCACATTAATGCATTGAAATGACTTGATGAGAGTTTGTTTCACAGAATATCACCCAGAGGATAAATGCAATACAGATAGTGTCTTTGTTTTACCTACAAAACTCATTTCTAAGTCATGTTTTTACAGGCTAGTTTCCAAATAGAAATAAGCATCATATCAAACACTCAAAACATCACCTAAACATTAAAACAATGCGATAACACCTCAATGCCTGATGATGACAAACACTTCTTAGGTAACTTTCACAAGGTCTCACCACAGACATCAAATGCTGTACATTTGCATGCTATGACTGTCTGATGAGGATAAAAGCAGCTGCACATGCAGGAATACAGCTTTAACAAGAAGCGATCAGCTGTTGGCTCAACACCTGAGCGTCACGTGGAGTTAGCAACATCCACAGCACGAGGCAACACAAAGCAGAGCCACGCAGGAAACAGCAGCAACCACAAAGCTCAGTGTTATCACACATGGATTCATGACACCAACACAAAACATCATGACGAGCCTTTCAAACAACCAAACCTGACGGTAGCAGGAAACTTCAGCTTCACGGCCTCTTACCTGGTGCAGGTGAAGCAGGTCCTGAGTCAGAAATAAACCCTCTGAGGAGTGATGGCAGGC